>NW_009952686.1:54486-77839 GCF_000747805.2 Chaetura pelagica | reverse complement strand
TCTGAAACTGAAAAAAATAAAAAAAAAAAAAAAAAAAAAAAAAAAGCCAGGGATTATTGGTTTGGAATTTTGAAGGAGATAGAAGTATAAAAATTGGTTATTGACTGAATTGCTTGGGGTGAATGAACCTTGGGCACTTGCAATAAACTTGTAGCACAGAGTCATTACCGAATACTACCTTAGTCCCTTAAACCTAAAATCAGTCAATAACCTATTATAACAATGCAAATTGTGGTGAAATAACATAGCAGGTCGTTTTCAAAGCAGCAGGATATTCATAAGCATCTACATACATATATGGATGGATGTATTAAGCCACCTCTGGGAAATGCACAACAGCTGATTTTGAAGTTTATTTTAATATATTGAGTTTATGTTGATATTAATGGAAGAGGGTTGGTTTGAAGTAAATGTTTGAAATAAGTTTAAAGGCTCTGTAGCTATTAAAAGGAATTAAAATACAGTAAAATACTATATACAAATGCATAAACAGGTATATTCAGTATTGTGGCAGTTCTGGACAAATGCAGGGTGTTTTGGTTGGGTCTTTTTTTGTCCATTTGTTCTGCTTTGGTGGGTGGGGGCAATACTACCAGCAGTGAGCACCCTGAAGATTCACACATGTCCTGGACTGAATGTCCTCACCCGTGCCACCCTGCTGTCCTGCTTGGCTTCTGTTCTCCTTATTCATCCCATTATTCTGCGTGTACTGTCATTTTGCTTACCTAGCATAATTCTTCTCTTTTTGAGAGATTCTTCTTCTTGCACATGGGAGTCATGCCTCTCTGTGATACCTGATGAAATAAATCAGCTCTCCATTGCGGAATATTCACTGTGTTCCCAGCCAGGGAATAGGTGAGTTTAGCACAGGTAGGGCAAAGCGTTACTGGCTGGAATAATAATTTTTATTCAGAGATAAAATGAAACACCCTAAGCAGAGAGTTGCCTTTTGGTTCCTGCTTTCAAAATGCTCTGAGCCTGTTTCGCTCTACGCTGGGGACCAGTAGCTCGAGTGTTGCTGCTGGAAGTGGGTTCTGCAGCAGGCAAGCTGTCGAGTGAAATACATTTTCACCTGAGCTGTATAAATATTTAACAAGTATGTACTAACACAGCAATGGTAATTGAGTGCCTGTGATAGTGTAGTGAAGAGATACTGTGTTTATATTGTATTGTAAAAAAGTCATCTGTAGACATCTTCCATTTATACTTTTTTTCCCCCCCTGATTTCTTACTTTGCTCATACCTGACAAGGAGCGAAGTGGACTAGGTTCCAGTGCTCTGCTTGGGTCAAAATGTAAGAAAATATGCCACGTGTGGAGCTCAGCAGAAACCTGGTAGAGATAGGATCAGTAATTGGTGCCTGAGTTTAACTACAGATGTCTGACAACAGGCAGGTTGCTGTATCCCGCCGGAGTCTCAATGGACCCGCACCTTTTGGGAATAACTACTAATGAAGTCTAAAATTTCTCAGTAAAGTTGTTAATAGGCATCTCGTCGTTGGCAAGGTACCTCTGTAGTTACTCTTCAAGTCACATAGTTTCTGAATAATTAACATCCTCCAAATTGCTGGAGCCTCTTATTGAGGGCAGAGAGAGGCGTGGGCTGTTGGTGGCAGCCCAGGAGCGGGCAGGAGCGCCAGGCACCAACTTTGGAATATCTCTCTTTTTATTTGGCCTTGTCTGGAATGGATTTCACCTTTCAGGTCCTTTTTCACAGGTTTCCTTGGATTTTTTAAGTTGATACCAAACCAACATTTCAGAATAAGGCTTTCCTTATTTTGCAGCTCTGTATTCCAGACATGCCAATGCTTGTCTCCATTCTGTCATTTTGAAAGGACCCAGTAGAAAGATTAGGAATGTTTCCTAAAAACAAATAATCAAAGGAAGATAAAGTCTTGATTTGTAAAAAACACTCTTCCTCTTCTCTGAGGAAGAGTGATTTTACTTCAATTTTTTAAAGTCACTAATACACAGTAATATTTTACCTTTCTTCTCCATCAGAAGCAGAGACCAAATTTCTGCAGGGAAGGGTAGTGAAAAGGGGCATCAAGTCCTCTTCCATTTGTAGTATTTTAAATTTAATATTTTCTTAATGAGGAAAAGAAAAATATTTTTAAAGGAACTATAAATAGTAGTGTGTGACCATTCCCACCGCTTGTTTGTGCAGATTTTCTAACTCTTTTTAGTTCAAACCAGAGAGAAATGTGAAAGCTTGAGCTTTAGTATATTTCCTCAAGAAAACAAAATAAACCAACCAAGAAATGCAGCAATGCTGCATGTTTTTCCAAAAGCTGTAAAAAAAAAAAAATAGGACCAATTTTCATGAACTTTTAGAGGTTGTATTAAAAAAAAAAAAAAAGCAACCTTCACCTAAACCTTACATGGTACCACAGGAAAAGTTTAAAAGAGCCAGAGCAAAGGTGAATAAAATATTCATGGTAGTTGAGAGTCATAGAATCATAGAATGTTTTGGGTTAGAAAGGACCTTAAAGGTCATCTAGACCCAACCCCCTGCATGGGCAGGGACACCTCCCACCAGCCCAGGCTGCTCCAAGCCCCATCCAACCTGCCCTTCAACACTGCCAGGGATGGGGCAGCCACAGCTTCCCTGGCCAACCTGGGCCAGTGTCACCTTCATGAATGAAGTGTGAAGTCAAAGACAGAGCAGTAAGTGCAGAGAAGGTCTTGTAGCAGGTTCAGGGCTGGGTATAGAAACCAACCATGACTTGAGATGATGCAATTTGTAGCAGAACCCTACAGACACAGAGATCTTTTTCTCATAGACAGTCCCAGCATGTTTGTAGTGTTGGGATTTTTTCCCATGTGTTCACAGTTTTGCTCTCCACCCTCTGGGTAGTGACACCACTGGGACAGAGACAGCCCTGCAAGGCTTGGGAGACACTGGCCATTGCAGTGTCGTGTCCTAACACTGGCACCTGCTGCAAGTTCATTGTCTCAACAGAAGTGAAGCTATTTTCATAAATCTCCCTCTGTGATGTGAAAGCAATGGGGTTTTTTGTAATAGTTGTTTTGGGGTTGTTGAGTTTTTCAATGCTTAGAGTCCAAGGCACAGTAAATATTTTTTAAGCTGATGTTTCAGAGCATACAACCCAAATAGCTGCTCTGGGAGGGTCATCTGTTTTTCTGGGAAAAGCTGGTAACAAGAGGCAGGGGCTGAGCACCAGGGCTGCGGGTTCTGCAGGTTGGGGTTTCACACCCCAGCAAAGCTTTCTGGGATGGGCTGTAACTCAGGCAACCCCTGAGGTGCCCGATTTACAGCTGTGTCCCAGCATTTCACACCTTTCTGGGAACAGCAAAGCCCTGCATCCCTGAGTAGCGGGGTATCCTGGCCACACAGCCCAAAACACAGGTTCCCACATTTATTTATTTTTTTGCCTTTGTTTTCTGCATTCTGTGATCATATGCAGAACTGGTCATAATGGATCAGGTTGTTTTAATAACCTAGTGGGTCAGTTGCAAAGATAACACAGGCTGCAGTGACTTTAGAAACACGAAATAAAAAACCCAGATGCCATTCATAAAACTACTTTATTTTCATGGACAAGCAGAGCCATGTTTCTTTTTCCCAGAGCAGAAGCATATCCCTCAGCATGGTTTGAAATAAGTGTCTTGAAACTGTAGTCTGACTTGTATATTACAGAAAACTAAGTCTCTACTCAAGTGTACTGCATATGTGTCTACATGCAGACAAATACTGAAGAGGTGCTACTGTGTCACAGCATCAAAGACTTTGCAATGTCTGTGTTGTTCCTCATGGAGATGCTGCAGAGCTTGGAAGGTGACATTTATATCTCACCTGGTCTAGAAAAAAGGTGTTGTGAAACCTGTAAATTCATTATAAAGCTCTGCACCAACCTATTTTGTGTTAAGTAATGAGGTTTGGAAACCTAAAATGTTCACCGTGGCCCCAGGTCAGTAATGTACTTGAAGCATGATGCCACTGGGCACCATGGCATCATACTGGATTTAACAAATCAGGGATGTCTGTCTTCCTGCAGGACTGGTGCCTCACGTAAATGCACTTAATGCATGCTGAAATTTTGCAGGAAATTTAAGCAGTTTTTCCAAATCTGTAAGCTGTAGTTATGTTTATACTTTTGTATATGCAAAATACGGAATTGTGGATATAATTGCTAATTTCCTGCTGTGTGAGATGCTGTTAATTTTGTAATCAAGACTTCCAAACAGGTAGTTTATGTGCACCTGGGTAAATAGGGAAGCCATGTCAGTTTAGTGGAAATTACTATTTTTAGTGGAATAAAATACAGAAAAAGTAGCAGCTCCACAACATCTGGGCAATCTCATGATGCTGCCCAACAGTCACTGTTCTGCTTTAAGCCAAGATGTATGGAAAAAGGACAGGTAGGGTATTTAATCAATAGGGTACAACTTTTTGAACTGATTTAAGTTTTTGAAAGTTAAAAGCTCCCTTCAAAAAGGAAATGAGAAATATTATGGGGCAATTGCATAACACTGCAGTGTCACAGAAATACTTGGAGTCACAGTTGCTGGAACTGCATCACCATCTCATACCTCTTCCCCCCTCCCCAGTTCCTCCTTTCTGTCATAATGGGGGAGAAATTGATTGCAAATGTGTTTTCTTGACCCCCTACTCCATACATGTTAGCACCTAACCTGAAGCAATGTTTCTACAGTCTCGCCTGTATTTACAGTAATTATATGCATAATGTAGCATATTATTGTCTGGACTTCCTGTTTAATCAGTACAGAGCTTCTTACAAGTGCAGCTGAAAAGGGCAAACAAAATTAAAGCTTTATATACCAAAACAAGTTTGATTTGCTAAGCTCCCAGCATTCCAAAGTACACAGATTTGTTCCACCAAGTTTTGCGATGGCTTGCAGATGGGCAATGATTAATCAGAGAGCTAACTGTGAAGTAGTTTGCAATTAAACTGGAAAGCTCTGAAGCATGCTAATTGAATCAGAAAATTAGAGACACTGAGCAGTAATTGGCTATTTCTCATGCAGCAGGTGCCAGGCCACTCATCTGTGGAACAAGGTATTTAAGGCGCATTAGCACTAGTAAAAATACTTCTTGATATGGAACAGCCAGATTTTCTGCTCATTTTCACCACGGATGTCAAAACACACAGCTGTGATGTCGAGTGCCCACAGCTCATGTTGCAGGAATTTGAGCAGGGTCATCATGAACCCACATGTGTGCAAAGTCTTACGTCAGGTTGAAGGTGGGGTGCTCGAGTAACTTCTAGTCCTTGTGGAGGAGTAAGTCCCTCCCTCCTTTCTTTCTTTCTTTTTTTTTCCTTCTTCTTTTTTTTTTTTTTTTAATTAAAGTAAACTTAGCACTGTGTTTTTAACAGTATCAAGTGCAGGTGGTGTGGTATTCACTAGGTGCTAATAACCACCTCCAGGCTACAGGGTGATGGGCTTTGCCTCTCGTGGCCCCACTGCACTGTCCCTCTTCTCAGTCCATGATGAAAAAAGAGACTTTTTTTTTTTCTTGTGCACTGCTTATGAATGTGGAGATTAGTGGAGTGTGGATTACTGAGGTTCTGTGAATTGCATTAATGAGGCACCATCACTCTTCTTGCCTTTTTTTTTTTTCCTGCAGATTTAAAAAATTGTAAGTTTCCAGTTGAATATTAGTTGAGGGCATCAACAGTATAAATCTAATACTGCTGTGAGCTTAGTAGATGCATAAAGCCAATTCATATCATGTCTCAGCGTGAGTTTATATCTTCTAATTAGTACCACCATTTTATAGAGAGCACATGCAATGAAAGTTTGTTTGCTGTGCCAACAGGGACTGGAGCACATACAGTAGCTTTGCTGTGGTGGAGTGATGGTGCTGTATGAGCACAAACGACTTGTAGCCTGAGCAGTAGGTAACCAGAAGAGAGTGGGATTTAATAAGTGAAATGGTGGAGAGTTTTTACAGAGACATAACCATTTTCAAATTAGACTGGGTGGGGCGCATGATTTCTTTCTTCGCAGCTAATTAGAGCTTGGTATGCTTATTAGTGAATTAAAAAAAAAAAAAAAAAGAAAAAAGTATTAAAACACAAATGCACTGCATCATATTACTCTGAGTATCGAGAAGCAGAATATTACAATATTCAAATGCTAATCATATCACTTAGCAGATGACTGCAGAAAGTAGTGTATTTGAACTGAGACATAAATTATAAATTGTAAACAGTGCATAGGGGATATGTTATAACTGTGTCTCATTTAAATTAAGGCAGGGAGTTTTCTCTGAAGCAGATTATGTGCCTTCATTAAGTTTTAAAGTCCCCCTCTATAATGTTTTATTAAGATCACTTGGCACAGTGTTTCCCAAACTGGTGGAGGTGGTTCAGGTGCATTGCTGCACTCCACGGCTCTCTTCGCACGCTTCCCAAACAACACGCACTGGCAACTTTTCCATCCCAACACCCCTCCCCAAAAATCCCAGTGCTTTTGCTTTCTTTACTTGAAAGCAGCTCCAAAACATTTACATGATCAATGCTTGTTGCTGGAGGGATGAAGTTTGCTCTTCCATGGACAAGTGAGAACATATTGATCATTTTATTCTATTTGCTATTTCTAAATTCAATATACCTCTGGAGTCGATAAGAGAGATCGAGAGCATATTCTTTTTTGTGTGCCTGCTTGTAGCTTGTTCTCAAGATCCAAGATACATTTTTGATTAATCACGAATGCTCTGGGGTCATGGAGAGCAAATGTGTTTGTGGAGTGTCAGCTGATGCTGTCAGATAAATGTCTTAAGCTTAGCCAGGGTTCATGCCCCAGCTTTAGGCTGTGCCAAATGTCTCCCCTTGTTGAGGCAGATAACAGCTACACTGGAGGCGACCGAGCTGTTTGTTCACTGAAAGGGCTGACCTTGCCATATGGGGGCTACAGTCAGGTGAAAAAAAAAAAATACACTGCCGATGGTTTAATTGAAACTTTTAAAAACCTTAACTTTGTGTGATTTCCCCGTCTTCAATGCAAATCATTTCTGCATTCCCCAGCCGGCCTCTGTCCACCCAGCCTCTACCTGGCCACCGCGGTAGGCTCTGTCCACAGCAATGAGCCTCCTCTGATAACCTCCCTGTCTTCTGAGAAACGTCTGACAAGGTATTTTTACAGGGGGCCCAAAGAAGGGGAGAAGCCCTGCCTGCAAAAATAAACATTTTTTTTTAGGGACAGTTCACATTTCAGTTGCTGGAGCCTCCCGTCGTCTCGAGCTGGTGTCCCAGAGCAGGGGGCACACGAGAGGGATGCTCAGCATTGCCTCCCCTCATCTGCGGAGGCTTTTAGCATCACCTCCAGCTCATCCAGAGCAGTTGGTCCTCTGTGAGGAGTCCTCAGGCACAGATAAGGAGCAGCAACACGATTGCTGAGCCAGCTCCTGGAGAGCACGTTGCACCAAGGCTGGTTTTGTAGCGCTGAAGGCAAGAAGATGGATCGTATGGCGGTGCATGAATAAGTGAAAACTCCCAGGGCTACTTGTGGGCATTTGTTATCCAACCACCTCCCATCTCCCCAAAAAAATGTGTTTGTTCTTGGCTCCAAAGACACTGCTCCACTTTTTTCTTTTCTCTCAAGAAGTTCATGCTGTCACGGGTAAATCATCAGGGCTAATTAGACGCAATAATGCTGCAAAAAAAGTTTAAAAAGAAGAAAAAAAAAAAAAGATATAACACATCTGTCATGAACTCCCATCAGATCTCTTGGAAATGAGACATTTTTAATATTTTATGCTGAACACAAAATATCTTGAGGAAATGGTTTTGTATTCTGTGTACCAAAACAAAACCTTCAGTGTCAAATGAGTAATACTGTCTAAGCAGCCCCTTAAATGCTGTTATTTCAAATCTCTCTGCTCCTAAAATATAAATTTCATTTTAATAAAACATACTCTGTATTAAAAAGAAAAGTTGCAAAGAATAATGAACAAAGTGCAATTTATGTCTGAAATTTTATTTGAAGCCTGGAGTGCACCCTGATACAGGAAAAGAAATTAACATTTTTACAGTGACTCTTACAAACAGAGATTTTTATTTTTTTTAATGAGATGTTTTCAGCTAACAATTAAATCAAATTAAATGCAAATATTTTGCACTTTAAACTAATCTTAACTAAACCTCTGGCTGCTTTTGTCCTAAAAATAGCGTTATCTTCCTTAAAACAATATTTAACATTGAGGTTTAAATCATGTTCTCCTGCTGTATGTTATTAACAGTTAAATGTTTTTGTTTTGCATATTTATCTGCTGTGTGTGTAGTGGAGAGAAATTATGCATTTGAGAAAGGCACATTTGAACACTTTCAATGGGTAGAAGTTCAGCAAATTCTTATTTCATGTTTATTCTTGATGGCAGGTCACAGATGAATAAAAATTCTTACCTGAGTGACAGGAAAATGCACTTAAATCAAATTCCATGAATCAAAATAAAGTTCCAAGTAATTCATTTAGATACCTAGCCTGCGACAAGTTCTTCAAATAGATAGGTAATCCTTATTAAGAAGAGAAAGTTATCTGACTTGGCACATCTGCAAGTGTTTCTACATGATGTCCATGTTATTCCTGATGTGCAAAAATACATATTTTCTCCAGCACAGTGTTTGCATTCACCATTTCTGCAGCCTTCTCTCTCAGGACAGCCACCAGCTGTGGTTGGTGCCCTTGTATGTTTTCAGCTCCACTACGTCTTATAAATGGAAGCAGGAATTCAGTATGTAGGAGCCCTGTGTGAGGAAGGGGCTCAGCACTTTGGTTCATCAGATGGAGGGAGGGTCTCTGCAGAAGTGACCCTGAGCAGGTGATAGCTGCAGTGGTATGGGGACACCTTACACTGTAGAAATAATGGTGGTCCTTTCATGCCATCTTTGGGGAAGAAGTTATATATAATCATATATATTTCTGTATTTTAATATATGTTATTTATATTCATCTTTTGTGTGTGTATATATATATGTATGTACATGCATTACTGCCCTCAGGCTCAGTTCAGCTGGAAAGACAGGGTAGAAAAGGTGAGTGAAGAAATAAAATTATCGACGGAATTAAATCAAAGAAACATCAGAAGTCTTTATCAGCAAATTTGTCAGTGCAGTTGCGCTGAAGGTCTCCTGCAAACAGTTTATTGACCCAAATCCCCCCTCAAGTTATTCCTTCCAGTGGACACAACATTCCTTGGGTTATTAATACATTCTGCCTTATTCTTTCTCCCTGGTCCCATCCTTTTTCCTTCTGGTTTTCCAATTGTCAGCCAAAAGTAGGAGAGATTGCTTTAAAATTTAGATGGTTTAGGCAATTTACTACCACAAATTAATTTCTCAGTTATATGACCAGTTTTTTTCAGGCTCAGAAGGCAGCTCAGAATAACTGAAGGAGATACTTGCTTTGCTGGACTTTGTGGGAAAGGTTGGCCATCTTCTAGCTACAAAAGAGAGTTAATATAGTTAACGAAGGAACTTGTAGAATGAGCTGAGACACTGCTGTGCTCAGAAGTCAGAGGTAAGCATCAGTCAAGTCAGGTTTGCAGAAGAGGTGTCTTGGTGTGTTAAGCAGAAATATGAGGGACCTGTATCATCTCACTGGGGACCTGGTGTCTCTGAGGCAGGTTCTGCCTTCCTGCAGGAGAAAAGGCAAGATACAAGCTTCCCTTTAACTAGTCAAGACAAGTGAAGGCAAAGGAAGAACACAGAAAAGATGAAAAGATGAACCCATATGGATGTGTACTGGGAGAGGGGCAATGGAAACCTTGCACTGGCTTTGACCTCTATAGATATGAATGCCAGGAGGGACAGTCAGTATTTTATTTTTCCTGGTTGAGAAGTGTCAACTTCCCTTCTGTT
Organism: Chaetura pelagica; assembly: GCF_000747805.2. Taxonomy (NCBI): domain Eukaryota; kingdom Metazoa; phylum Chordata; class Aves; order Apodiformes; family Apodidae; genus Chaetura; species Chaetura pelagica. The sequence continues at coordinate 67,995 of NW_009952686.1, read as the reverse complement.
TTCAGTTGCCCATCTTTGCTGGTGACAAGTCCTTTGCTTCTGTGGGTGCCTGCAAAAGTGATTTATTGGCAGGTCTGTCAGAGGGTGTAAGCCACTAAAACATGTTTCTACCATCAACAGTGATACGTTGATGGTGGAAACCTGAGACCATGATTTTCCAGCAGTTAGCAGCTGCCCCTGCTAAGGGAAACCATTTGGTGCTATGCAGAGCTCAGTGATGCCTGTCTACTTTGGCAGAAGCACATGCACTGAGTCTGACTTACCCTTGGTATGGTCATAGAATCACAGAATGCTTTGGGTTGGAAGGGACCTTAAAGATCATCCACCTGTCCCACCCCTGCATGGGCAGGGATCCCTCCCACCATTCCAGGCTGCTCCAAGCCCCATCCAACCTGCCCTTCAACACTGCCAGGGATGGGGCAGCCACAGCTTCTCTGGGCAACCTGGGCCTGGGTCTCACCATCCTCATAGTAGCTTGTTTTTCCTTGTATTCTAGTCTGAATCTCCTCTCTTTTATCTTAAAACCATCACTCCTTGTTCTGTCACTACACACCCTTGCAATAAGTTTGTCCCCGTTGGCCCTCTTAACACTTTTGGCAGTAGAAGTGCTTCCCTGAAAACTGTTCCAAGCATGTGTCCTGTGAGGCTGCTTTTTCCAGCCTCACGTGCTTAGATGTGACCTCACTTCATCATCTCCCTTCCACACTAATTCTGCATGACATGACAGCCAGCCCTGCTCTCTCAGCCCAGCATCAGTTTTTGCATGGCGAGATCTTCCTGGGAATGGCAAAGCCCTACAGGGGACTCACCTGAGCTGTGGTGAGAGCAAAGCCAGATGGATGCAAGTTCTGCTTCATGAGAGAGAGCTTGGCAGTCAGAGTTAAGAGGCAGGCAGCTATAGGCACTGTCCAAGGCTCCTCAACGTCCCCCCTTTTCACCTCCCCCCCAAATTTTTAAATCTAAAAAATGAGAAAGAAGTCCTGGGCACAAAGCCCTGTTGTATGGTGTGACAGAAGCTGTCAAAAGGACCAGAAACCTGGTTGTTCTGATTCTTGGCAGGCATTTTAGCAAGGGAGAGCTTTACTGAAGAACTTGAAGGAAGTTAATCAAGTAGTTCTGGAGAAGCTTATGAAAAAGGTTGCACAAGTCCTTGGAGGACTATGTAATGGGCTGGTTGGAGTTTGAATGAGATGGGTTGGTCAGGCAGGAGGCAGGATGGTCACATACATCATGTTAGTAACTTAAAGTGCCTGAGAATGGTGCAGAGCACTGGGATGCAGCTGCCTGTGCTTTTGTGCTGCTCGTGCAGCTGCTGATGCACCTTTGCCCATGCCAAGGGGTGTTCTCTGGGCACCATTCTGGAACCAGTGTTTCCCTGAGGCTGCTCCCAAGGGTGATGACATGGTTTTGGTTTCTGGGTTTTGGGGTTGGGTAGAGCTTAGTTCAGGGAGGACAGGCACGGGCCATTTGGGGCCAGATGGATGCTGTGCCCAGAAATGTTCCTGGTCATGTTTAATTAATCAGCATAGATGAAGCCCCTGGGCTCTGAAAGTGAAAACAATCTCCTCACCTTAGACATGACCAAGAAAGTGGAGCTGGCAAAGGATGCAAAGAGTGAGTGGTCAAGCTGTAAAATAGAAAAAGAAGGCCTTCTAAGTAACTTTCAGGAGTATCTTCAGGACAGGGGTTCGTTGGCATGAGCAGAGCAAAAGATAATGTGGTGGCCATGGTCTGGTTAGTGACCCTGGACAGCAGCACTGGCTTTAACAAAACAGGTGAGAATGGATTTAGGAACATTACAGGGGATTAACAGAACAGCAGCAGCCAACATCAGCCAAGTGTCAGTGCCAGAAAATACAGAGCATGGGACCTCATGTCAATGAAAAGAAAAAATGTGGTTTTCATTGGATTTTTACCTTTGTTTTCAATGTCCATCATGGACATACATTTAGCAACAGAAATGCAGCTCTTTCCAAGCTGCATTTCTTATTATGATTATGTAAATGCTGCAAGTTGATTAAGTCTTTGTAGTTATGTTTTGGCTCATAGCAACATCTTTATCAGCAGCATAATTCATACTGTAGCAGTTAGTATGACACTAGAGAGAAGTATCAGTTTATTTCTTGGAGCTAATTGGCTTCACTACATAGTTCAAAAATCACTGGCATCTAGTCAAACCCTACGCACAGAAAATGCACCACACTAATAAAATGAGATCTGATATTAACTGTATTGCTGTTAAATTTAAATGAATGTGTTACCCACCTGTATTTTTTAATATTTTTTTTCTTAAGTTTTAAAGCTTTGTATTGCAATGTAAATACTGAAACAATCCCATTCAGTCTGTCTGTTTTGTCTATCAGGTACACGGCTGTCACTCTCACAGAATTCTTTTGGAAATGTAGAATTAATTTCTTTAACCGTATCTTTATTCTTGTGCATTTTAGAAAGGAAAGATGTGTGTTTTCACTAATGCATGTGTTTTTGAGGAGATGAAACAAATTATAACCTGGATAAAACCCAGGTGTAATTTTAAAGAGTAGGAAATTCACCACGGGTATAAAGAAGGGAAACTTAAGGTTTTATTTTATATTTCAGCTCAGAGAAGGCAAAAAAAAAAATTGCATCAGTCACACTAGTCTGGTTTAATTTGCTTTATTCTTTTCCTTTTTTTTTTTTTTTTTTTTTTTTTTTTTATGTTTTGTTTTTTTTTTTTCTTTTTTTTTTTTTTTTTTTTTTTTTTTTAGTAGTTGTGCTTTATTATGTGTTTGTTCAGTGCCTACAGTTATTAAGAGCTGCCTGGAGGATGGACAGTGATGGCACTTTCACCCTCACCTTTCTAATCTGTCCTCGCCCTTCTGAGCAAATGTTAGCTCAAGTGGCAGAAGTGGGGACAAGAGAATGATGGATGGGGCTTAGGAAAGCAGGATCAGTGGTGGGGTGGAAAAAGGCCCAGGAAAGGAAAATGCATCTCTCTGAAATACTTCATCAGTTGCAAGCAAGAGTCACTGCCTCAAGAAAAGCCTTTTTTGGGCTTCTTGGGGTGAGTGGCAGCAGAGAGGCCATATCTGCTGATGCAGAGAAAGAAACCTGTGCACTGCTGGGTGACCTGGCTTCTGACATGTAATTAAGGCTTTTCACTTTGCTTCATGCTTCCCATTTTAAGACTGCAAAGAAGACCAGCAGCAGAGTAGACGTTGCAATGCGTGAAAAGTTACTTTTTTCAAAGAGATGTTTAAAAAATGCTCCATCCAGCAGTAAAACATCTGCCCTTGTTTTATAGCAGTATGGTGCTTGAGCTGGCTTTAAACCACAGGAATGCCTCCAACCTCTTGGCTGTCCAACAGAGCAGTGCTCTGCCCTCCTTCACCTTTCTGAGCCGTAGGGAAGAGACTGATGAAAGTTTCCCTTGGTAGCGAGGCAGGGGCTGTAAGCAAGCACCGCAGCATCTGTACAGCTGGGTTTCAGCTGGTGAAATCTTTAGGCTAATTTTCCTCATGAATAAAGTTTATTTTGCCAGTGCTGGCCGATGCACAGTCATGCCCAGCCTCTCATAAGCACACAATGACCTTGTTTACCTTTTCAAAAGGCGGCTGCACGCAAGTGGGAGTGAGACCTGAGGCACCGCGAGATCTGCACCTTATTAAAATGTAGGATGAATTCCTTACAGCACTCGCTCAGGTATCTTGTATAATCTTCTATCAGGATTGTATCTCCGCCTCGGTTTGTATGACATTACCTGCTCTGAATAGGACAGAGGCTCACTGCTGCTGTCAGTCCTCTTTCAAGCTCAATATTCATCTGCTCCTTTGCGGATGCCATTTTTTATCAAGCGTCCAGAAGAGCGTCTCTGTGCCGACCCGCTGCATCACTCTTAGCCTGGCCTGATTTCTGGGGAGACAAGCTCAGACCTGGATGCTTTTCCTCTCCGTGGCAGAGCAAAGGGATGTCTCTGGTGCCTGCTCTGCTGAGAAGGTTGATTCATGTGTAAATCACCCGTTGCCCTTTATTTGCTGGCTCCATGGAGAGTACACATGCAGATAAAAGGCTCCGTGGGTCAGGGCTGAGTACTTGCTGGTTTCTCCCATGGCCTCGATGACAGGGTTAGGGTTGTTGTCACAGATTATCAGACAGTGCTCTGATGTCTTGTTGTTATTTACTCGCAGTGTGGCACACAAACATGAAACCCAGCAGGCAGGAGGAGGCTCTCCCTGCGCCACTGCCGCCAGCCCACAGTGCCAGGAGTTCTGCACACCTGCCTTTAATACTGAAGCAGTTTGCTTGGAATACCAGGTGTTATCTGAGCACAGTCACTGCTAAGATCTTAGATAAAGAAGTGGCAGAGGCAGGGCAGTGCCAGTTCTGCACTGGAACCCCTTTAGGGTTCGGTTTCACATGCTCATAACTCCCAGTTGTGGCACCGAACAGCTCACAAATTCCTCCAACACCCTGTGTTGTGTCTCATTTAATAATGTAGTTATAATATATTTGTCTACTTTACAACTGTATTTGTATTGGCATGTAAAGTGTGCAGCAGCTGGGAGCTGTGTGGGGGTGGCAGAAAGTTATTTGATCTACAAAATCAGTTACCTGTCACTCAGTTGCCTTTCACTGAAACATAATAAAGAATCATTATGGGCCTATTAGCAGTGCTGATGTAAATGCATTTTATGTGCCATTTTCAGATCAACAGTTACCCACACAAAAGTAAAGTTGTTAAGTACAACCTTCTTTGTTTAAGAAGGCAGATCACAAATCAGGGAGGAAATTAAGGTTATGGAAGGAAAATTCTAGACACCGAGGGTTTGATCTATTGGGTCAGCTTCAGTTTAGGCATCAGGGGCTAATCCACCCCCTCAATAACCAGTAGACAAAGTCATCTGTGCTAACATATTGCTTTCCACTTTAACGGTGTTATGAATGCCTCTTAAAAGGCTCTGGGGAATGGGGGTGGGGGGGGAAGGTTTGAACCAGCCTTTTAATATATTTTAAAAACATGAAATTAAATGTCTCAGACTGGGCTAGGAGAGTGAGCGTGTAACTTGTTGCACGTGGGTTTTATATCTCCCATGAGAATTATTTTCTTTCTTTTTTTTGTTATTAATTGCACCACATTTTTGTGTATAATATTGATGCTATTGAAATCACTCAAAGGCTTTATTTGCCAGAGAGAACCTGTCTAAAAAAAGAAAGTTGTTAATGCTAATATTTTGAAATTCACCTCACATCCCTTGTTACTCTTTTAGTTATTTAAATTCCATTTTTAACATTCCGACGGTTTCAGAATCTAAGTTTCCTCTTGATCTTACCGATGCAGTTTGAAGCAAGTGTCTTCAAAGCCACCCCTAAGTGCAGTTTTTGTCTCTTTTTCTGGATTAGCAAAGCCCACACTGGGGATTAGAAAAGAAATTTGGAAGATGGTGAAGAGCCAGTTCTCCTCAGTCTCTTTTTGCCTTCTTCTGCACACAGTTCATTTTATCAGTCCACCCCAGCACCCTCTGGTCCCTGCTGTGGGGGCTGGGGATGAAACACAAGAAGGAATGCCATGCATCCTAACTTGCTCTTGGCATCTGTGAAAGGAGAGGTGCAGTAACTTAGTCCAAAAAAATTAGTTGGTAATATCCGAAATGATCCACCATGAGGAAATGGCAGGTTATAGGCAGGCAAGAATTCAGGTGGATTGTTTGGCACCCTGAGATATTGGCTAATGACAGCAGTGAGGGTTGTGGTTTGAATGAGTCTTGATTTAATTGCATTGGTATAAGCTATGTTCTTACCTGCAAGCCTACCTGGCTGTATAGGATCCTTAGTTCTAGTGTGATGCAGCCTTATCAGTAAGAAAACACATTTTCTGAAAGGTACTTTGGTAACCCTGACTCAAAAACATGCAGGAGAGTTAGGAGAGGGATGTGGGGTTTTTGCAGCAATATCAACCTGTCTGTGTAGTAACAGAAGTGAAATACTTGGCAGTTCCATGTGTATACAAATATGCTTCCTGTATGTAAGTATACAGCACAGTACACAAATATAACATTTACTTAATATAAGCAACAACATTCTGTGGCAATTTTCCTAAGAATGTATTTTATACATCTGTGAGGATATATATGAGATATAATTACATGACAAATAAAAATATTTGAAGGTAGTGAACAGATTTGTTTATACGCATAGTCATTTACTTACCAGGACAGCTGATCTCAACTGCAGAATTCTTACTTACATTTTGCCACAGACATGGATTCATATTCATGCAGAACTGTGCACAGCATCAAGGAGCAAACACCAGTGGTAAAAACAAACCTTTACTGCAAGAAGACTTAGTCCTTGGCTGTGTGTTAAAGCATGGCACAGATAGAACGGAGATTGCAGCACAATTAACGAGGGGTGTGATTGGGTTTTTTTGAGTGGGATCCTGCATTGTCTTCTATTAAAGGCAAAGCCAAGTCAGGTGTCTGATGTGGAGGTAAAAGCAAGCAGATTTTCAGGTGGGCTTAGCCTACACTGGTGGATTAGGAATGTACACACAGTTGCACACCTGGTTTGTGTGCACAGTCATTGCGAGTTATAAGCACAAATGAGTAAATATGCTACAAATTATGTATGCACTTAAACTGCGTGACATTTTAAAAATTTGCATGCTATTTGCATGACATTTAAAATCCAGTCCCACTGGAGCCAGGCCCTGATACCCAGTGGGGAGAAACAAGCGAGGGAGGTCATGGAGCTAAAATGACTTTTGGCAACTTTCCCCGTGAAGGGTGGGACTGTGGCAGAGAGGGAAGAGGCCTGCACGCCTGCTCTCCACTATGTGTCATTTATTCATAGCAAACATCTCAGGTGCAGTTTTAGGTCTGAGCTGAGTTACAACTTCTAAGGAGCCACATTTCACATTCGTGCAACTTAACAGCACGAGGAAAGTTTTGTTGTTTTATCGTTCTTTATTGAAGGCACAAAAGCAACAACAACAAAGCCAACGTCACAAAGTCAGGGTAGCAGTAATTCTTATAGCTGTGCATCTCACTGCTTTCTGGATTGCTTTGCAAATAATAAATCAAATTCCTCCTCAAGGTGACATGTCAGTAATTTCAAATTTGATTAGCTTTATATGAAGGATGTTGATACATTTCTACATGAAGGAACCTTTGATAGCTCAGCAGAGTGACAACCTTAGCGCTTATAATGCCCCTTTGTGACAGTGTGGCACACTGAAATAATGTTGAGCTACTTAAATCTATAAAACCATGGGGATTCTGGTTGGGGTATTGCTTAGCAAGATTGACTTTGGCCTGTTCCTCCTAAGAGGAGCTGGGACATGGAAGAACTGTTTAAGAATTTTGCTGATTTTGTTTTTAATGCCATAAATGAAAACAGTTGAGACTGAAGGGGAATATCTACATCATCCAGTACCATGCCCCATGATTTCAAGCTTACAGGTGAAGGAGATAAATCCCAAGGGATCCATTGGACATTTGATCCCCATGACTGTCGAGTTTTGAACCACGTCACATGTAAAGGAAGGCAAAAAGCAGTGGTTCTAAGCACTGCTACCTGATGTGGAGTATTTCTCTGCCACTGAACCTTTGTGAAATGGCCTGTTTTCCATCATTTTGTAGTTAAAACTTGTTACACATTTACAGCTCAAACATTCCTCTTAGCAAAAAGTGCCAGAACTCTTGTCTCCACTTTTGTAATGTTGTGTCTTTATTTTATTTCAAAAGGCTATATGGGGGAATGTATGGATTGCAAAGTTGGCAATTTTATTAAATGAGACACTTTTCCAGTATTTCTTTAAAGAGTCAAAAGCCAAACTCTTTTAGTTTTGTTTTTAGTTTTTGTTTTTTTGTTTTACATCTCCAGCTTGAGATTTTTTTCTCACTCTTATTCACACATTTTGTGCACATAAAGTAAAAATCAGTTTTGTATCAGCATAACATGTCTTGAGCCCTTTGAAGAAAACAGATTATTACCTGTTACCTGAGAAGCCTGCCAGGTAATCTGCTATGCTTAATGACATTACTTCAAATGTGAGGGAGGATATTTTGAAGTGGAGGAACATGCAAAACGCAAGATCAGTAAAGCCCAGTGACAGTTGCTCAACAAGCTGATTGTGGCTTCTGCACCTTGGCCTTCCTGTAATGGATTAGCTGCTCAGTTTCCCACTTGAGAGGGATAAATATATGGGATGTAGCTATTTAAGAGAGAAATGTCTGGGCCCTATTTGCATTCAAGGCTAAGGGAATAGAAAAGTTCTTGTCCTGAAAATCTGCCCAGTAATTGGGGAGTTTTTAGCAAATGCTTGAGAGGCTGATGCACACCAGGGCCCTGTCTGTTTGGACACAGGCATGTGTGCCTGTGGTAGGAGAAGCAGCATCTTCCTTCCCTAGGGTCTTAGGAAATGAAAGGGGTACAGATAGATGTATGAGTTAAGTGTCTCAGCAGGCATAAATCAAGATGCTGCAACATTATACCCCTTCAGCATCACGAAGAACTGAGATTCTTGCATTAGCAGATTTGTACTGCACAGAGCAGAGGTGGTGAGCAAAAAATACCCCCTCTGGGTTCATACAGCAGCACCCGTCACTGCCAAGCCCAGGAGGTGGGTTGTGACAGGGCACTAGTAAACAGAGCAGCGAGCAGTAGTTGGTAATATTTTAAAGATATTGGCCATAAAACACGGGTAAGAGTGTGCAGCCTGTGTTGTGTTATCTGAGTGGTAACATGATGCATGAGCAGTATAAGTGTAAATATGCTGCTGAATGTGAATGTTTGTACAGGTGATTGCCTTTCTGGGCAGATTAATGCTTTTGTAATTTGCCTGGCTTGTTACATGTTTTGTGTGAGTATTAGGTACCTGCTTTTGAAACTAAGCCTTTTATGACTTGACTGGGGTCAGCAGATTTTCTGTATTTGAGACTGATCAATTAAATTGTTGTTTGGGGGTAATTGATTCTGTTTGCTGCGGAGTGGCCTGTGGCTGTGTCGCCCTTCCTTTTTATCTCTCTCAAAGAGCACTCTCAGGTTAGCACAGAAATGTATGTGCTAGCAGCTGAAGCAAGGAAAAGAAACAGTGCATGGCTGTTGTTCCAAAATGAGCACCTCACTGTACGCTGTGGCATCCTGCATCACACAAAGCAAGAATTTAGATGCAGTGTTCTTTCCTACAGAGTTATCCATGAAACTGCCATTGCTGTATTTATGATTCTTTACACTGTTTGGGTTTGTCTTTTTATCATTTCTTCATTTTTGTTTTTCACTCTTCTGTTTAAGCAAACCTTGAAAACTAAGTAACTAATGCCATGGCAGCAAACTTCAGGGATGATTTTGTAGAGGCATGTGGTGTGATTACAGAATAATTCTGCTTTCAGTGACCAGACGTGCTTCCCTCCAGCAATGCATGAAGTGGTTCAACATTTTAATTAATTAACATTACCCACTACTGTACACAGGGATGGACCAGTTGAAGCTTGTGCTAAAGCAGGTCGTGACAAAGTACAAACATTTTGTATTTCAGACCTTTGTTCTCCTACATACGTTGTGTCGTCAAGGGCAGTTTGTCCCCTGCAGTGACTGCAACTCTGTTCTTGCACCATTGGTTTTGCAAAACTCTGGCTTGTGCATCCCCATCCCATTGGGACAGGCATGTTCAGCCCATCACAGGGTTACTCAGCTCCTTTACTAGTTTAGATCCTGCACTATAAACATCCGTGCACACAGTATAATGAAGGGATTTGTGATCTCTTCAAATCATTACCAGTCATCATCTCATGAAGGAATTAAATAATAGAAACAAGGCTTTCAGTTGCCTTGTGGTGTACCTCACTCATCTATCTTTCCATAAAAAATCATTATGTCTGTGTTAACTCTCCTTCTTTACAGAAATCACAACAGCATAATGCAGCTGGGCTCTCAGGTTGAAATAAGAGTTGCCATCAGGAAGGTTGAGATAAAATACGGCTCATAGGGTAGTAAATATGACTGACCCTTAGAGGTACCTTTGCTCTTCATCTGCTAGGAAGTTAGGTGACCTGTAAACCTTGGCTGTAAGAAAACACATGAGCTGTGCCTTTCCACTGGCAAGGATCAGAGAGCCACCTCAACTGCCAGTGATTCGGTGGTAAAAGATCATTGCTTGTGATGAGACTCCTGCCTGTAGATGCTCACAAAAACCTTCCTCAGAGCTTGGGAACTCTGTTAAAGTTTTTTTTTTTTTTTTCCCTTAATGACACTAGTTCCCGATTGATATCCTTCAAAATAGCTATTAGTTTTTGCTTTAAATACCTGGTTGTTGTTTTTTTTATCCCAACACCTAATTTCATTCACTACCCTTATAATGGCCAATAATACACTCCACAGCAGTGTACTACATGACTTTCCCATATCCAGGCTGTATTACATTCCCCTTCATTTACTCATTGTACTGCATTATACATTAAATTATTTCACGTTCTGCTGCAAAAGCCCAGGCTCTTTGGACCAGCTCTGTCTACTCCCAGATAATAGCTGCAGGTCAGTGGAGAATTCTGGTGGGAAAAGTCAGAAGTGATCCTCAAGGGCAGCACAAAACTCTACTCAATGTAGACAAAAGCTGTACCAGGGTGGCACCAATAAGCACTGTCATCCCCCACCCCCTGTTTTGCCCCTGAGCCATTCTGGCATTCACTGAACTGAGTGTCCTTAACTTGTCCCTTCAAATATTCTCTTATTGTAGTTTTCTGTGCATAATTTGTTTTCTTTTACTACAGTAAGAACAATAAGGGAGATTTTATCATGTGGTGTTCTCTTGCTGCTGGTCAGTTGCAGAGGTGGAAATTTGGGATGCAGAGTTTGGGCTCAGAGACATGGGCTGGTGGATTGAGGCAAAGGAGCTGAGAGTAGCAGATTGTTGCCTCCTCAGTGAACCACAGCTGAGGGGCAATGAAGCACTGACCCAGTCAGTCAGTTTTGTCTTTGCTGGGAGAGGATGAGCCTTCCAGGAGGTCGTTCTCAAGTAATTTGGAAAGTCACATCCCCCTGTGGTCCCCAAGCTTTCTTCCTCTCCCTCCCCTCTGTGTCTACCCTCTTGTTGCTGCTGCATCCAGGCTGTCAGCTGCCCTTCAGCTCTGCATCCCAACCTCTCTGCAGCCAATTTCCTGCTTTGCCAGGTCTTTACTTATACAAACCCACCTCCTTGGTGTTCCTCTACCTCCTTGCTGTGATCTTTTTGCACAGTCAGTGTCCTGTCAGTCCACTGTTCCATCTGCCTCCCAGGACTAGTTGTCCTCTCTATTTCTATTATGCTTCTTTTTTTCTTTTTTTCTTTTTTTTCCCTTCTCCCCTTGTTTTGCCTGCATTTGGAGTCCAGGACAGAGTTCTACTGTCTGTGCTTAGTTCCTGTGCCTGATGCCACAATTGCCTGCAGCATCTGGGAGCAGCAGCTGCAAAAAACAAAACAAACCAACAAAAAAAGTTTGGCTCAGCCTTGTCAGCCCTGGGCTGGAGCTTGCCCATTGCAAACAGCATCTTCAGAGGAGTCCCTGGCCAGTTCAGCTGCCAAATCTGGGAACTCTGTGCTGAGCATATGCAAGTAAGACTTTTCAAAGGCTTGTGACTAGGCAAAAAGCTGGGTGGTTTTTCATGGGAACTGCAAAAGGACAACAGGGACCCTACCTTCCAAATTTCAAACTATTGCTGTGAAGAATAGAGGCACAGGAGCTGCTCAGCAAAATCCTTGTAAGGCTTTATTTTATTTTATTTTATTGTTGGGGTTTTTTTGTTTTGTTTTGTTTTTTTCCCCAACAGGGGCAAAACATGTTTTTCCTCAATCTTATTTCCTGAAGTGACTAAATCCTTTTAGCTGAAACATAAAAAAATAATAATAATCAGCCTGAGGCAGAGACAGAGCATGGGAATTTTCATCCCAGATACTTAGCTTGGCAAAATTTATAAGCAACTGAAAACAAGCCCTTATAAAGGGAACTGTAGTGATCCCCAACTACAGAGGACCTACTTGCATTATACACAAAAGTCAGATAAGAATATCTCCATGACCCATTTGGGATGCTAAAGCCAATTAAAATGTATCTGCTCGTCATATTCTAGAAATCCATATTAAGTAATGGGTGTCCTAAGGAAGCATTTGGTTTTAGCACTTCTCAGGCCATACCAAAGCTGTCACATCGAGTTGATTTGCTAAGCATGCCTGTCACAGATTTTATTTTATTAAGTTTACTGGGATTTTTAATCTTAGTTCTTTTATTGTTTCTTGGGAGGGTTTTTTTTTTTTGTTTGGTTGGTTGGTTAGTTTGGGGTTTTTTATTATTATTGTTATTTTATTTTAATTTTTTTTGTGAAACTTAAGTACTTACAGACACATTAGAAGTCCAGCCCAATCAAGTCCAGTGACAGATGCGTTTGAGGTGCATCCCTAGCATCTCCTGGGATGAAAGTGTGAGATTATTCACAGGTTAGGTGGTTTTTCATCCAGACCTGTAGCAAAAACATTTCCTACCATCATCCCTGCACTTAGGTTTATGGAACAAATCATGATGCTTCCACCTATTGCCTAATCGTGCTAGTGTATGGAATGCACTTCCACCAAGAGGGCTGTGGATTTTTGTTCCCCACTTCTCTTATAGAACAATAGAAATATAGAATTGTTTTGATTGGAAAGACCTTTGAGATCATCAAAACCAACTGTTAACCCAGAACTGCCAAGGCCACCCCTGCCCCATGTCCCTCAGCACCACATCTACAGGGCTTGGAAACCCTCCCAGGGATGGGGACTCCCCCCCTGCCCTGGGCAGCCTGGACCAGGCCCTGACAACCCTTGCCAGGCAGGAATTGTTCCCCAGATCCAACCTCAGCCTCCCCTGGCACAACTTGAGGCCGTTCCCTCCTGTCCCATCCCTTGTTCCTGGGGAGCAGAGCCCGACCCCCCTGGCTCCAACCCCCTCTCAGCAGCTGCAGAGCCAGCAGGTCTCCCCTCAGCCTCCTTTGCTCCAGGATTAGCACCCCCAGCTCCCTCAGCTGCTCCTCACAAGTTCTCCAGCCCCTTCTCCTTCTGCTCCAGCCCCTTCCCCAGCTCCGGGGCCCTTCCCTGGACACGCTTCAGCCCCTCCATGTCCTTCTTGTGAAAGACCAGGATACTCTCTGCTCCATGTGCAAAGTGGGGCACCTGAAGGCTCCTTGCAGGCGTCTGCAGCTGCAAAAGACACAGTCCTGGGGAGCTTCACCACTCCTCTCCCAGCTGCAGCTCCTTTCATGGTCCTCCTTTGCTGAAGGCTTTTTGGCCCATGCACAGACCTTAACATGGAATAAGCTCCCTGAGCTGCCCAGCTACTGGTTTTCCCAACTTCACAAGAGAGAAAACCCCCTATTTTACAATGTCCTGTCCCTTTGGTTTGTGCTCCTTCCTCTCTGGGAGGCAGGCCTGTAGGCTTGTGGTGTGTCTCAGTGCAGACCTGGAAAAGCAATTCTGAATCACATGAAGATCTGGAATATTTGGGCTGTGAAATTCCTCAGGGTTCC
>NW_009952686.1:48356-54464 GCF_000747805.2 Chaetura pelagica | reverse complement strand
GAGAGATACCAATGCAAAATGTTTGTAGAGTTCTGATGCTGGAGCTGAAAAACAGATGGGGATGTTGTTGACTGCAAGTTCTTTGCTTTTTAAGTCAGTCAGAGATTTTTCACAACAGACTGGAGGGAAAAAAAAAAAAAAAAAAAGTTTTCTTAATTTAATGCAGCAATATATTGTGGTTATAACATTTCATTTATCCCCAGACTAATGGGGAATGTGCTGTATGTGTTCCAGCCACAGTGCAAGTTTTCCTCAAGTGCTTATATATGAGCTCCCCTCTAACTTCCCTCTACAGGAGACTGAGTTTTCATATTAACTCATTGCAGGATCTTTTATGAGCAGTGACTGTCACACTGTGCCTGTCTGTGCATTTGTGCATGCTGATATTGCTCTCATTTAGAGGAACGTCAGCTCCCACCTCAATCTTGTTTTTCCCCATACAGTTTGTGTTGGGTTTTTTTCACTAATATATCAACAATTTGTTTTAAACTTGTTTTGAAAGAACAACCTACGGTGGTTTAGACAAAACCAAGCCAAATTGGAGCAATAAGTATTAACAGATATGCACGGGGCACAAACAAAATAATTCCCCAAATGTATTCAAGTTATTTTCTTCTTGCTTTTTTAATATAATATTTGTGGGCCAACTGTGGCAATAACTGATAATTTTAATGCAACATGACATAATTCCAGTTCAGTGATTCTTCAGAGAGAAATTACTCCAAAAGCTTCTTTTCATTTTGTTCTAATTTTATGAAAAAATAAAATAAACAAAAAACCACAACACACTAACAAACGTGGAGATTCTCAAAAGAAAGTTATTTGAATCACCAAGTTTTGAAATTCATATAAATATTTCACCTCTCTTCCACTTCCACTTTTCTGGCAGGTTTTTGCATTTCCATCTCCAGCTCCTGAGTTTGACCATCTTTCTAGCTGGAAGAGACTAAATTAAAGTTTTCTTCAGAATGCACCAAATGCTTAGCAAAAGATCCCTCCATGACAGTAGGGATCTTACTTGCTTTTTCTGGGAGTTAACAGTCTAACTTAGCAGCACTGGTTCTGCTGGAAGACTCTATGTGGAAAGATCAATTGCTAGATCAGGGCTCTATTTTGAAATGAAAATTGCATTTGGAAATGCACCAAGGTCATTAGTTTTCTTTGTTTTCTGTCTTGGGGATTTTTTTTCTCTCTGCCTGGTAGGGAAATAATAAATTATTTCTTCAAAATTGAGACGACTGTGTCGGCTTGAAGATACAGTTGTGGAGCTTGATGGTATCTATTGTGTTTGTTTTTTTTTAAAGGGTAATAATCCCTGTTTTGGAATAAATATGGTCTCCCAAGTAGAGCTTACTTAATTATTGCAATGGTTAAATGAAATGGTCAAAAACTTGGCCTGCCTACAATGGGATGATTAAAACTGGGTTAGCAGAAAGGCTTTGATTTTGGGGCTGCTTTCTGTCCCTCATCCTGCTGGTTCCTGGATCCTGCTGCGCCTTCTCCAGCCACAGCTCAGCAATGGAGCCCCACTGGTCAGATTTGCAAACCCACGGGGAGCATCTTCTGCTCTTGAGGGGTTTTTTTGGTTGCTGGTGTTTTTTTATTATTTTCCTTAGTGTGAACTTACTGTGCAAACCCCATGAATTTCAACAAGGCCAAGTGCAAGCTCCTGCATATGGGTTGAGGCAATCCCAAGCACAAATACGGGTTGGATGGAGAGTGGAATAAGAACAGCCCTGAGGAGAAGAACCTGGGGTTGTTGGTGATGAGCAGCTCTCCATAACCCAGCCATGTGTCCTGGGCTGCATCCCCAGCAGTGTGACCAGCAGGGCCAGGGAGACTCCTGGAATGCCAGGTTGGAAGGGACCTCAAGGATCATCTGGTCCAACCTTTCTAGGTACTACTGTAGTTGATATGAGGTGGCTCAGCTCCCTGTCAAGCTGAGACTTCAAACTGTCCAATGGGAGGGAATCCACCACCTCCCTTGGGAGACTGTTCCAATGTTTGGCTGTCCTCATGGGGAAGCATTTATGTCTTGTGTCCAATCAGAATTTCCCCAGGAGCAACTTGTGCCCATCACCTCTTGTCTTTTCCATGTGTCTCATTGTCAGCAGGGAGTCTCTATCTTCTTTGCAGCCACCCTTTAAGTCTTGGAACATGGTAATAAGGTCTCCCCTGAAGCCTTCTCTTCTCCAGGCTGAACAAACCCAGTTTTGTCGGCCTCTCCTCATATGGCAGGTCCTCCAGTCTTCTGATAATCCTTGTGGCCCTTCTCTGAACCTTCTCCATCCTGTCCCATCCTTTTTGTAGAGCAGGGACCAAAGCTGAACAGAACACTCCAGGTGAGATCTGACAAGCACCTCGTGGAGCAGGATGAGGACTTCTTTATCTCTGCTGCTGATACCCTTGTTGATGCAGCCCATTGATTGTCCCCCTCTACTCCACTCTGGTGAGACCTCCCTCTTGCAGGGCTGGGTAGAGTGCTAGGGTCCCCAACACCAGAAGGACATGGAGCTGTTGGAGAGAGGCCAGAGGAGACCACAGAGATGCTGGGAGGGCTGGAGCAGCTCTGCTCTGGAGCCAGGCTGGGAGAGTTGGGGTGTTGAGCCTGGAGAAGAGAAGGCTCCAGGGAGACCTGAGAGAACCTTCCAGTGCCTGAAGGGGCTCCAGGAAAACTGGGGAGGGATTTGGGACAAGGGCAGGGAGGGAGAGGACAAGGGGGGATGGATTAAAACTGTAAGAGGGGAGACTTAGGTTGGATATTAGAAGATTAGAAAAAACTCAGTGCTGTGAGGGTGGGGAGAGCCTGGCCCAGGTTGCCCAGGGAAGCTGTGGCTGCCCCATCCCTGGCAGTGTTGAAGGGCAGGTTGGATGGGGCTTGGAGCAGCCTGGAATGGTGGGAGGGGTCTCTGCCTATGCAGGGGTTTGGAACATGATGGTCTTTAATGTCCCTTCCAACCCAAACCATTCTAGTAGTATTTTCCTTCACATTCAGCCCAGACTCCTGCTGGTGGAGACCCACCCTCCTGTGTTGGACTACCCATAGATGGGGATTTCAGGGGACATCAGTGGGGGTCAACACATCCCAAACCAGGTGTCTTCTCATCTTGTCTGCCTTGTCTGTCTTCATTCCCCCTGCCTGCCTCTTCCATTGCTGCTGACACACCAGCCCTTCGCCGCCTCCCACACCTGATGCCCATCGTGACCTCACCACCCATGGCTGGTTTGATGCCGTCATGTCCCAGACATCACCCATGGGTGGTTTTTGGTGGCAGTGCTCAGAAGAAGTAGAAGCCCAGGCACGTGCACAAAGAAACATGTTGAGCCCTTCCAGGCAGAGCTGCTGTTTGCTGCACCAAGGAGGAGGGATAAGCAGGGAGTCAAATGCAGATTTATAGTCATTAATCTCAGATTCTCCCTCTAATGACATCTCTGAGGTTAAGTCACAGGAAGTGTGATATTATTCAGCTTAGTTAAATTTAGTGTAATTCACATCTGCAAAGCCTCTGCAAATTAGTATTTAGTCTTAAATTGCTGGTTTCCATGATGTGGGAGCTCCAGAGTATCCTGCACTGAGCCTTGATGTGTTACGAATTAGGGTGCAGAAGCCCTGAAATGCACACGACGCGCCAAAAACCCTCAAGTTCCTGAGCAGTTCTGAGGCAAATATGCAATTAATTTAGCCTGCGACGCTAAGCAGCTGGGATGGCACCCTCACAAAGAATTGTCTCCCCCCTTCCTCTTCCTTTGCTCTCCCAGCCTGGATGCTGAGGAGGGCAGCTGGAGACAGGCTCTTTTCCAAAGCCATGTTTATGAGCCCAGGCTGATCCTTGCCACACACTTCACCTCATCGGGCTGTAATAGTTGCAGACCTGTATTGATTACCATGACTTGCAGGAGAGAAAAAAATCTTTGCCCTTCAGATTGGGTATAAATTATAAATAGCATCTCCAAAGGCTGAGAGTTCCAGAAATGGCATTCTTCTGAGACAGCCGCATGTAAAGCTGTTGTTGTAGAGGTTAATAACTTTATGATTGCAGCACAGGTGTACTTGACCCACAACAATGATCATCGTCCATAAAATCCCACAGCCAGGGTTCAATCACCTGCCTTCTTCAAGAATGTTCATTAGCGACGACCAGCAAAGGTCACGCTAATAAAAGAAGGTTAATGCTCACTGTATCAGTGTAAATTCACTGGTGAAACAGCACTGTCTTCTTGCCATCTTTCTCACTAACACAGCTCTGCAGCCTCCTGTAAGTGGGTCATGCAGGTCTCACGTGTGCAGGGTTGTGTGCCTGTGTGTAAATGCAGGTCTGCGTGCACACGCGCGCGGCAGCGGGTGACACACCAGTGAGAAAAGTGGAGCTGGTGTGGGTGAGCCACAAGTTAGTCACCCCTCAAATTTGCAAACCTTTGTTGTTGTTGTTGTTGCCGCCGTTCTCTTCCAGCACTTTTTTTTTTTACTTTTTTTCTTTTTTTTTGGTAATTCCCTGCCAGAATTAAAATTTTATTGGAACGAACAGCCTGTCAGTGACTCCCAAAACTTAAATTTTTAACTCCATTTGTTACTTGCTGTTTGTATTCTGGTGGCTCAGCTCCATCTTCTACGGCATTTTACAAACTCAGATATGTTTCCTTTCCATGAAATCACTACAATATTTGCTAAATTCCCCATTAAACTATGATTCTCACCTAGAAGATTAGCTACTCCTGTGTCCAGGTTTTTTAAATGCCTGCCAAAGCCATATCTGAAACCTTCTTCTCCTGTTCAGAAAGAAAAATATGTGGAGAGGGAAGATTTGTTTGGTGGGCTACTGACAGCAACTGGAAGATGTCAGTGTTGGTGATGAGACAGTGGATGGATGCAGTAGCAGTGAGGTGGAGGAGAGTTTGGTAAGCCAAAGTTGAAGAAAAGTCAGGGAAATGGAGAAATTGGTGGTCCATGAGGACAAGAGAACTGTGGTCAGTGGGTGGGTGTGATGCAACAGGACCAGGAGCAGGTGGTGGCCAAGAATTCAAGAAGAGCTGCAAGGTGGGCAAGTTGTGGGAGAAGGATTCAAAAGTTGGTGTCCTGGAGAAGGAGATGTCCCAGGTGGAAGAAAAGCAGGCAAGGAATAGGAAGAGATTGAGGGTAAAGGAGGTTTTCGGAAGGAGTGAAGAGGGCATTCCTCATCCTGAGGCTTGCACACCTACTTGCAGGGTTGAGTGGCCTCTATCTGAGACACTGAAAGTATTTGCCCTGTCAAGCCTGAGGTGTCTCTGAGCATGGACAGAAACCCTGCTTTAATAATGTGTTAGCTTTAAGGTCAGGAGCTGAGGTGTCTGTGTAGCTCAGACACCTTGGGGGGTGGTGAGCAGCTGCATCAGGATTTTCAGGCTCACTTGGGTTTAGGCTGTGAAGTTTCACCTCTCTTGATGTAAGTGAGTGTGTCCTTTTTGGCAAGTGGAGCAGGTGTCCAGCAGGACCAGGAAAAGTGGGAGGACAGCCCTGTCTCTGCCCTCCCCTGTACTCACACCTTTTACACCTTCCTGTTGCTGTGGCCATCAGCAGGGGAGAACCAGGTGGGGAGCTGAGTTTTTGGTCAGCTGTCCTCCAGGAGCACAGCCAGCACCAGACTTCTTGGTTGTTGGTTTGGTTTTTTTTGTCTTACCCATCCAAAAATTAGCCTCTGAAGGAAAATCAGGGAGAACTGCCCTTCCTGTGGCTGCTCCAGGGATGCTGTGCACCAGAGAAACAGCCAGAAGGTGGATGGTGCCAATGGCATCTTAGAGGGGCTGGGTTATATTGGATTGGGCTGCATTGGATTAGGTTGAGTTATATTGGGTTGGGTTGGTTGGATTGACCTGTTTGGGTTGGGTTGGATTGAATTGTGTTGTGCTGGGTTGGATTAGGTGCCTACCAAAGGCAACAGTCAAAAGGTGAAGCAGACAGGTCAGTGAATACCACTCCTGTACCTCGGATAATACCCTGGGGTTGTGTTGACTGTAATACTTTGCCTACACAGATACAATAATTCAAGCAGAAACTTCAGGGGGGAGAGAAAAAAATCCCTTTGAAATATTCTTTATGCAGAAGATTATAAACATTTTCCACTGGAGGGGGGG
>NW_009952686.1:46228-48340 GCF_000747805.2 Chaetura pelagica | reverse complement strand
CTAAAGGTTTACCAAGTATTAATTCAGATCCTTGCAGAAATATAAAAGCAATGAGTGCATTTCAGTGCTCCACACCCTGTATACATTCCTTAGTCACACGCTCATTCCAGTCCCTGGAAAGACCTTCTTTACTTCCACAGCTGCCTCTCCAAGCTCTGCTTCTGATGTGAAAGGGGAAAAAATTCTATTAATCAGCTTTACTTTAAAATTGCTTTGTTGCAATTGCAAATCTGTGCTTATCCTGCTAGTGATTAAGGGCCTTTTCCCCATTTTTAATCAGTTGGGTTGTCTCTACCATCATGTAACATGGGTTGTGGCTGCTCTGGGTGCAAGCACTGCTATTCCCAGCCTGTTCCCTTGGCTGCTCTGTTTCTGGGAAGTGCCCAGGTTGGTTCACCATCACGCTGCTGGTACAGCTGTTCCTCAGGTGATTAACACAATTTCATTTGCATGGTGGGTTCTGCGAATCTGTGATGTTCTTCAGTGAAGTAAGCTGGCAGCAGCTTTTTCAGAATCACTCCTAATCATTAATTCTCCATCTGGATGTTTGATGTCACAATTGCTACTTAGGAGCAAGTCATCATAAAACACCATCGTGGAGAGGAGCTGTTTTCTAAGTGCCTGGTCTTCTCACTCCCCCAGTCCTGCCATCATCATCAAGGAAGCTACTTCCATCACTTACTGCTCTCCCAGGTTGGCAGAGCTTGCCAAGCAAGGGCTGCACTTCAGAGCTCTGCCCCTTAAACACCAAAAAGCTGAAGGATTCTTGGAATAAACCCAGATTTAAAAATCCACCCTTCAGTATTTCGAGTTACAGTGACTCACAGGCTTTGCTGCTGTGCATTTTGGGTGTGTTTATATTTTATGAATGCTGTGTGTTTATTAAGGCTAGGGAGCATCACTCGCTGAACAGAGCCCACGACCTTGGGCTCAGGTCAGTTCCTGGTGCTGCCACTAGTCTCAGCTGACCCTCCCTGCCTGCAAAAGCTCAAGGATGATGACTTCTCCCTTAGAAAACCCTGCAAAACATGCCCTTGGAAAGCAGTAGGGAAAAGGGATGTAACTGAGTGGTTGTATGATGCTGTAGCATGTTAAGATCTGTCACGTAAAGTAGTATTTTTCGGGCTTATAGCCTGTGGAAGCTTTGAAGCAGTTGGTCTCCCTCTAGAACCCACAGGGATTTGTGTTCTCTCAGGAGGAGTCAGGTTTTGAGCAGGTCAAAACTTCCTTTATTTAAAAGATAATTTTCTTTTCTTCTGGTTGAGAATATTATGGTCTTCAAATGCTAAATACGTCATTTGTGCTTTTGGGTGGAATTTTATAAAGTTGTTGGGTTTTTTTCTGATTCATGATAGGAAAAAATGCATCTATATTTACAAGATTTAGTTAGCTCACTAATTACACATCATTCAGATGCTTCAGAGCATGGGGGGGGGTGGGAAAAAGCCAAGGAGCTGTCTTAATTTGTCCACAATCCCCAAGGAGAGGTCAGATATACCCAAGAGATGATGGTCTAACCTGTTCTGAACTTCCAGTGGTGGGATCTTGGGAGAGGGAAAGGAAGAGAAGGGAAGAGAGAGGGAGAAGAGGTAGAGGAGGGAGAAGAGGAGGGAAGGAAGGAGGGAAGGAAGGAAGGAAGGAAGGAAGGAAGAGGAAGGAAGGAAGGAAGGAAGGAAGGAAGGAAGGAAGGAAGGAAGGAAGGAAGGAAGGAAGGAAGGAAGGAAGGAAGGAAGGAAGGAAGGAAGGAAGGAAGGAAGGAAGGAAGGAAGGAAGGAAGGAAGGAAGGAAGGAAGGAAGGAAGGAAGGAAGGAAGGAAGGAAGGAAGGAAGGAAGGAAGGAAGGAAGGAAGGAAGGAAGGAAGGAAGGAAGGAAGGAAGGAAGGAAGGAAGGAAGGAAGGAAGGAAGGAAGGAAGGAAAGGAAGGAAGGAAGGAAGGAGATAGAGTTGCAGGTATAGATATGGATATATACACAGAAATATAAGTTCAAGCCCTGCCCACTGGTGATGCTACCCCATGTCACTATGAGTTTGAAACTCTCCAGTTGTACGATGTGGAGGGCATCTGTACTAAAAGCCTTTTTCTACAAAGAGGGAGCCTCCCCTGCCTGTGGGG
>NW_009952686.1:44370-46202 GCF_000747805.2 Chaetura pelagica | reverse complement strand
AGGGCAGATGCCATCCAGCCAGCACGGGGGAGATGCTGGAACGCCTGGCATTCCAGCAGGAGCAGCTTTCCCTGCAGGACAAACCCCAGAGTCAGCATCCTCTCTCCTCAAACTGGATCCCTGGAAAGCCTGGCGGGAGGGTCCCACCAGATGGCTGATTTTCCTTGCTGCTGCTTCCCCTTTTGCCTGCCCTTCTGCCTGCTGGGGCAAAGGACTTGTTGGGAAGTTTTGGACACATTTGCTCTTCAGAACGTCCCCAGCAGCAACTCAGACCAGCCCACAGCCTGTGATCCTGTGGGCTTTTTGTGAGCATTTCTGTCTCTTGAAGTGCTGTTTAATCAGGCTGTGTTTCTAACTGTGATTCCTTCCTGTGTTTTAATGCAGCTGTGTGCAATTTGTGATGTTAGGAGGCCCCTAATAGCTGTTTGATGCTCTTTTGTCAAATATATACTCAAAACAAAGTGAGATGACTGTAGGTGACCCAAAAAAATTACTTGACTTTTGGCAACCTGCATTAAGGAGGGAAGGACCTTACAATTACCACTTATTTGGCCAGTTAGCTTTTAGAGAAGCAAATGACCCATGCTCATGGGACTGCCCTAAATACTTAAAATGAAGAGCAGTGAAAAGTGACAGCTGTGTTAGCCTCCTGTCTCCTTCCTGCTTTGCAAACCAGGGTTGCACTGAGCTTTTGCATGAATCTGTGAAGGAATTTTATGAAATATTTTGTTACCTTTTGAAACTACTTCCCTTTTTGTGAGTAGTTTGTGTGTTGTAAACGAGGGGTGGGGAAAAAAGCTGGCTGTAAGCATGGGAGTTCAGAGGTGATCTTTGTTCTGAGTTGACGGGCTGGTTCTTTCTCCCTTTCCATCATCCCACTAAAGATATCAGAGATAATCAATGTCCAACAAAAATAAACACTGGTCTGTGTCACAGGAGATAATAACCAAGTACAAAATGTCTTTAGTATGTGAGGCTGTTCTCTAGCATTGCCACAAAGGTTCCCACAATTTTCCTTGGGTGAATATTGCATCTAAACCAACTTACTATGTGTCTAAACCCCCTTTATAAGATGTATATAATTTCTTCAGGTTTGTTTCTTCCCTCTTGGCTCTTCCACAGAATTTATTTCCCTGTGCAGTTGCTTTTAGATTATTATCCTGCCTTTGACTCCACAAACTACCACTTTTTAGCCAAACTAAACACACCAAAGTTGGGGGGGTTTTGTGGGTTTTTTTTAATGTCCCCTCAGAAATCACTGCTTCTGTTCCATTAGTTGGTGTATGTCTTGTCTCCTAATTTGGCCTAAGCTTTTACTCTTTCTTTGCCATGGCCAGGGTCTAGAGCTGCATATGCAGAAGCTCCTAAGGTCTTTGGTTCTCAAAGCTCTTGAGCTAATGGAATCCTTCCCAATTTTTCCCCAAACTCTCATCCTCCCTGTCAGGCATATTTAGTGATTTTAAACAAAGTATATTTATTATTATTTTTCCTTTTTCCTTAGCTTTACTGGTGATGCTCTGAGAACTTCTCTTGTTTGGGGGTTTGAGACCTGGAGATTTACATCAGCAGGGCAAAATGATCACAACAGACATGATAATTTCTTCCTGTGCAGATCCCTAGGATAGGATCCAGGAATCATAAATGGAGAAACCTTATGAATTAGAAGTAACTCTTTCGTTCTTGATAACATCTGATGCACTCAAAGGTTAAATAATAATAATAATAATAATAATAATAATAATAATAATAATAATAATAATAATAATAATAATAATAATAATAATAATAATAATAATAATAATAATAATAATAATAATAATAATAATAATAAT
>NW_009952686.1:39496-39853 GCF_000747805.2 Chaetura pelagica | reverse complement strand
CATTGATTCATTAATTTCAGGAGGAAAAAAAATCCTTTCTGAAAGGCGTATCAGACTCATGTTCCCAGCTCAGCTGGTTTGTTCTTTCATTTGTAAAGGAAGAACGATTTTGTGTTGCTTCTCGGAGTTGGGGAAATAAAACCCGTTTGGTAAGTGATCAGGTGTTTTTGCTCACGCAGATGCACTGGAAGTCTGCATTTCGCCCTTTGAAGCATCCAAATCAAGCTTTTGTAACTCTCAGGGCCTTTTTGTGACCCGAGGGTGGCTCAAACCTTTAATGCTCAAGCAAAGTCTGCCAGCGTCGGGCGGGCGAGATTGCAAAAAGCTCCAGGCCTGCCCACAAACTCCCACTGACGG
>NW_009952686.1:37474-38825 GCF_000747805.2 Chaetura pelagica | reverse complement strand
GGGGGGGAACGGCCCCCACCCCCCCCCCCCCCCCAACGTCAGCCTGGCTGGGTGAGGTGATGGCTTTTCCTGAGTGGAAGTGGGAAGGGGAGGTGGGGAAAAACGCCTGTGTGCAAAGGGCCAATTCCCCTGCAGGCACTGATCCCCGTTTCACTTTGTGCTTTTCCCCTTCCTTTTTCCCCCTGCCCGTTCAGGCTGCCCCTTTTTATTATTATTTCTCTGTCCCTCCTAATGTTTGCACTATCTCCTGTTCAATATATCATCCTCTATTTAATCTAATTAACTAATAAGGCCCCTCATTGTTCTTTCAGAACACTAATAACCGTGTTTGAAAGGCTTGAGCCCTGATACCAGTCCCTCTGGGACTTCATAGGTGTATTTTCAACCCTGTGTCATTCTTACTAATTGTCTTCTCTAGTGCTCTCACCACTTCCCAAGAAGTGCAGCACGTTGTTATGATCACAGATCATAGAACCACAGAATCACAGACTGGTTTGGTTGGAAGGGACCTGAAAGACCATCCAGTCCCAACCCCCCTGCATGGGCAGGGACACCTCCCACCATCCCAGGCTGCTCCAAGCCCCATCCAACCTGCCCTTCAACACTGCCAGGGATGGGGCAGCCACAGCTTCCCTGGGCAACCTGGGACAGGGTCTCACCACACAGAATTTCTTCCTAAAATGCGAAGTTGTGCCTTTCCTCATCTGAAATATGGTGGATCTGATGAACCATGGTGCCATTCCAGACTTGCAGTAGAAATTGCAAAGAGCAGAGTCCCAAACTGTGATGCAGTGATGAGATGAGTTGAGATGCTGAGTCCAGACCCAGCCATGTGCACTGCAGGTGCTGGGGGACCTGCTGCTCATGGATGGAGCTGTGTTACCATAAGTGTTTTGAGGTCTCCTCTGCTGGAGTAAAATTATTCATTTGCAAACAAGAGGTAGGGGTGAGCACAGCCCATTAGAGGGTGAAGGTCCTCATCCACTGTAAGTGATTCCCAAGGTTCCCACCACCCCTGAGCTGTCAGATTGACCTATGTGGAAAGGCACAGCAATGGACAAATCTCTTGCCTGCTCGTTTTTGTGATTCAATAAAGTGGTCAAGTTTGGGTTGTATCTGTTCTTGTTGAATCTGAGCCTGTTCTGTCCCGAGGCTCCTGTTGCACTTAAGATGCCTGCAGATTTTTTTTAATGTTGATCTCTTACTTCACTGATAGTCGCAGGTAAATTGGACATGCCATAGTTTCAATTAATCCTCCTTTTCTCAAATGAGCATTGTTTTTCTTCCCCCAGTCCTCTGGTGCCTACCTGATTGTGCATGAATTCTCAGAAATAATTGCCAGTAGTTCAGC
>NW_009952686.1:32712-37445 GCF_000747805.2 Chaetura pelagica | reverse complement strand
CCTGTCATCCAGACTTGATGATTTGTATATTAAATTTTTGCAAGTATTCTCCTGTCTGTGGGGTTTTGTTTTGTTTTTCAATATCAACAACTTTATTGGCAAGTCTTCATTCCTTCTGATTGTCAGTATTTCTTTGTGGTGAGTTGATCCTGAAACTTGTTCAGCCTTTTACCATCATTACTCATTTTACCTCCCACATTATTGCATCTGCCTTCTTTTTGGAGGTACAAAATGATGTTTTGTACATGTTAAAATACACATCCAGTTCTCAGTACCTCTTTCTGTGCTGTCAACTGGGAGGGTCTCTCTGCTTTTATATCATTTACCTCATTTCTTTTAGTGGGGCTGGGAGTTGGGGGGGGGGAACTGGTATTTTTTTCTTTTCCAGTGACTGTAGCCTTAGCATATTTTAGGATGTTCTAGCTGTCTCCCACACTTAACAGCTTTTGTAAGTCTTTTCATTGCAACATGCTCCCAAGATTTCTCCAAGAATTAATGTTTCAAATCACTGTATGTTGCACGACAACCCATCACTTAATCTGGTATATTGAATTGTGCAGTTTATCATCATGGGTGTTGAAATTAGTGAACACTGAGGGGGTACATATACCTTGGAGGACCTTGGCTTTAGTACAACTGCTTCTGATTACCCGACTCTCACAAGTGATTCTTTCTATTGAAAAATAGGTGCCTGCTCATGCATTTAATTTAGATTTGTCTATTGCTAAATACACAACTGAGATTGCAGCCATCAGTGGTATTTTTCATCAGGCAAAAACCTTATGGCCAAATCTGTCATCACCCTTAAGACGGAACTCCTCTTGCTTCTGCCTAATTTTCCAAGCCTCTGGTATATAAATCATAAATGCACAGTCTGTGCAGTGTTAGAATTTTAGGACTCTCTCTTTAGTAGTAGTTGAATGTGAGTATGTAAGGACAAAATTCGACCTTTAAATGACTGTAAAGGGCCAAAGCAGATACTTGGCAAGCTTTTGTTATTGCAATATTAATCAAGTGAAGAATCATCATAATCCTGGAAACTAAATAGCCATTGTAGTGATTTTTATCACCAGGGAAATTGTTCATCTGTCAGTAAGATTGTTACTAGGAAGGGGAAAATAAGGACTGTTAAAATTGCTTCAGACTGCTGAATCCTTGAGTCCCTCTAGACTCAAAGCTTGAATTGTTTTTTGAGAGGGGTGGGTTGAGAAGGGTTGCTACAGGAAAGCTGTAGGTTAATCAGTTTCAGTAACACCAGTGAATGTAAGCCTGAGATCTCTTGAGGACACAAGGAGAGTGATGGGAGAAGGCAGGATGGAGAAAGGGACGGGGAGGCTTCAGAAACTTATTGTTTTGTAATTTTTTGTTTCTGGATGGCCCTTTCACAGAGGAGGAAGGTTGTTGATAAAAGGAAAGAGAAAGAAGTGGGGGGATGGCATAATGTTCACTGTCTGTGTTTTCATCTAATTTAATCCAGTGGATATTAATGAGGATGAATACAACTGGGACAGAAGGAGGCAGGTGCAGGCAGGCAGGAGTGACAGAGACATGCTTCTCTAGGACACATCCTTGAAGGACCCAGAAAACCACATGAGAATATGCTTTACCTCTCGGAGCCCAACCTGGTGTGACACAGGTGTGTGAGGAGACGTACCCATGCAAGAGTGTCCTCAGGGTGTACTAGGACAGCCTGTCCCTCCACAAAGCCACCTCCGGTAGGTGACATCTCTGCTGGTGTCACTGTGTGGTGGCAGTGGGAATCATAGTGTACCCAACCATGCTGTAGCCTGAGGGGTGGGTCTGTCAGGCTGTGCAGAGGTTGTTCTGGAAGGGGAGCTTTCTCTTTCTGCTGTGGGGGGACATGTCTTTGTACAGGATGACTCCCTCAAAGTGGGGAACAATCATTAGCGAGTGAGGGTATGGGGTGGCTCTCTTAGGGTGGGTTGTCTCCCAGCAAAGAGGGTGAGTGAATTTGGAGGCAGGAACCCTTTTGTATGAACGGTGTGTCCAGGAAGTTTGTGTGAGATGTCATGAGTTGTGTCCATACAGCAGATGCAGAGGTGGGGGGGAAAAGTCTGTGTGTGCAGGTGACGCGGATCGTCCTTGTACAAAGCACGTCTCTTTGTGTGGGAAGTGGTGTCATTCTGTGCAGAGCTGCCTTGGAGGAGCTTGTCTGATGACTGCCTCTGAGGGTAGCTCCTTCATCCAAGACTTTCTGGAGGGGTCAGCATGCATGGAGCCACCAAGGGTGGCTGGGTGAGGGTCCTGGTGGGGTGTGAAGGTGGGCGTGCAGGTAGCACCTCCAAGGCCACCACCCCGCGTCCCTGGGGACCACCAGCCACCCCATGTCCCCTGGGAACCATCGGCCACCTCAGGCAGCATCCCTCTCTACCAGGCAGGCCATGGCCACTGTGTCCTTCATTATTGTCACCCCCAGATTGTGATACTGTCACAAAACTGTTGCTAGGCAACAAATGTGGTTACCGGGTCTCAGCGAATAGCTGAAGGGGAAAGCAAAGTGTTGCACCATTGTAGAGTAACCATAGCAATGACCTACTATTACAGACTAAAGAATTATCATTAACAATGTTAAAGTATCAAACAGAGGCCCAGGATCCAGAGACTTCCAGGCAGCATCTCCAGATAATTGGGTTATCCAGGAAGAGGTCCCCACTCTTTCACAGCCCTTGGCTCTGTCACCATCATCTTGGTTCATTCTGTGGGTTGTTGTGGGTTTTGTGGGTTGTTGGGCTTTTTTTTTTGTTGTTTCAAGGAAGTGGATTCACCATGCATTGAAGGAGACACTTGTAAAATAAATAGAAGTGCCCACCAAGGAAAAAAAAAAAAAAAAAAAAAAAAAAAAAAAAAAAAAAAAAAAAAAAAAAAAAAAAAAAAAAAAAAGATATGGAGGGGAATAAGGAAGGGATAAGCAAGGCAGGTCCATTTGACTGCTGGAATATTGTGTGAGGACCTGTTGGGAAGACATGCATGAAGGATGCCTTTGTGTTGCATGGGTTGTTGTTCAGGTCAGGTGCTCTCTTTCTGTTGAAAGTGCATCCACCAGTCTAAGAGCAACACAAAATGAAATTACATGAATCACACCAGCCCTGAGAAGCAGACACTTTTTTCCCCCCAGTTAAGCAGAACATGTGAGGTCCTTTGTGGAAGCTGCACTTCCTGGGGTGCTTTGGGGTACCCCTTTCCCAGACCCGAGATGAGTTCAGCATCTCTGCTCAGTCATCTGGGTGGCTTTGCCTGGGGGGGGTGGGAGGAAGAGGGGGTGTCCATGTGTCTACATGTGTTTCTGTGTCTGTGTGTGCAGTTTTTCCTGCCCAGCTGCCCCCCAAAGCTTGGCAGCAGGGCAGCCCTGCTCCCCCCTGGACCAAGGGCCAGCACCTCCATGGCTTCCCCAGGGTCTTCCATTTAACCCCCCCCTGTGAGTGGAGCTGTCAGCAGCAGCAAAATGGCCCCTGGTCAAACTGTCAACCTTTGTATTTTTGCAGGTACGGAGCGCCACGAACTAACTTCCTGGAAGAGTTTTCCATCCATTTTCAGGTTCTTCAGCGAGGCAATAGAGGCAAAGAACAGCTCAGTGAAACCAACCCCAACACGCCGCTCCAACAGGATCAAATACGAAGAGTTGTAAAAGGAGGAAAGAAACCAAACAACCAACCACAACAACAACACAAAAAAAACCACACCACAAACAACAAAACCCACCACACCACCAACAGCAACAACCTCTCGGGCTGCTTGTTTTCTGCCAGCAGCCTTCCAAGCCCCTCATTAGATTGTTTTCTTCCTAGAGCACAGGGTCGTGATGTATACATCTAAATAGCGTTTTGCATTATTTCTAGATGAGTGCAACTGTCAAAGCAATATGGGTTCACTGGTTGTGCTTCCTGTGGGCTGTAACTCGGATTTTGTGCTGCCCATCAGAGCGCAGATTAAGGCTGACAGTGGTACTGCAGAGTGCAGCGTGGTGCAGCTCTAATTGCCCTGACACAGCCCTGCACCAGGCTGATGCCAGGATTTAACAGCTTCGTCGTGGTCCTGTCGCCTGCAGGATGTTTTGTTTTGGGGTTGTTTTGGGTTTTTTCTGCTGCTTCCTTCTGTACCGAGACAGAACAAAAATGGGAATTGCCCTTTTTTCTGAAGACTCCAGAAGTTACCACCAGCCCGTGATTTTAAAACCCTTCTCACAGCCTTCTCTTTCTCTGGGACCAAGTGGGATCAACTCTTGACTCTTTCATTTTCTGCTGGTAGGAGGGTCCAAGAAGTTTGGTCCAGGTTTATAGGAAAGCCCCTTTGTTGTAGAGATTTTCCCCCTCCTGCCGGATCAATGGCATTATCTGTAGATCTTCTCTTCCTTTTGAAAGCTCCACTTAAACAAAAAAAACCAAAAAAAAACAAAAAAAAAAAAAAAAAGAAAGAAAGAAAAAAAAAGCCTATTCATTAACTGGCTGGATCACACTGTGAAATATGACAGGGAAAAAAAAAAAAAAACAAAAAAAAACCACAAAAACGAGAGAGACACGTTGCACATTTTTCCCGTTTAACTTTTAAAAAGCGAAGATGCTTCTGTTTTCACAATGCCGGGTTTGTAATGACTTTGCCATCCTTTTTTTTCCTTTTCCCTGAGCCTCACGGGTGTGTTCCTGCTTCCCCAGGCGCTGCAGGGGAGGTGGGATAAGGGGATACCCCACGCCACGCGTGGGGCGGGTTTGGGGGGG
>NW_009952686.1:25770-30494 GCF_000747805.2 Chaetura pelagica | reverse complement strand
GGGGATGTAGGGAGGGATGTT
Organism: Chaetura pelagica; assembly: GCF_000747805.2. Lineage (NCBI taxonomy): Eukaryota > Metazoa > Chordata > Aves > Apodiformes > Apodidae > Chaetura > Chaetura pelagica. Next base: position 30,473 of record NW_009952686.1, on the reverse strand, counting down.
GAGTGAGGCGAGATCTGTGTCTGGCTTCAGGAATGGGGGGGAAGTCCCGGGGGGAACTGGAGGAGAGGAAGGCGTGGGAGCATCCCTGCGTGGGACCACCAGCTTCCCGGCCGCCTGGAGAGGGGTGACAACGGTGGCCCCTCCAGCACATCTTAGGAGGGATGGGCGCTGATGTCATTGATGCCTTCAGATCGATGCCTTTTAAAAGGCCCGCATCTCCCCCCCCCCCCCCACGATTTCCGTGACGGGGTGAATCTCGCTTACATCACGCAACAAAGCCTGTGTGTGCCATGGGGAACTTTGGGGCTGGGAGCCCAAAAAGCGAGGGGGGAAATTAAATAAATAATGAAAAATTAAAAAGCTATCGCCAATCCTGGGATAAGTTCTCCAGGAGAACGTCCCAGTTCCTCATGGCCGGAAGACTCGTGGGCCAAAAGGGTTGAGGGAGCACAGATGCCACGGCTGGACCCATGGGCCGAGGGGAGCAGCTGTTACCTTGCCCACAGAGGAGGAGCAGGAAAAGGAATTCCACCAGGGTAACACCCAGCGGAGCCCCAAGCAGGGAGGGGAGAAAAAAAGGAAAGAAAAAGAAGAAAGAAAGGAAGAAGTAAAGGAAGAACGGAAGAGAAAATAAAAAAAGAAAAAGAAAAAAAAAAAGAGAAAAAGGAAAAGAAAAAAAGAAAATAAAAAGGAAAAAGAAAAAATAAAAAGAAAAGAAAAAAGTTGTGTGTGGGAGAAACAAATCCCTCATCTGCCTTGTGCACACGTCTGTGCGTTGGGTGCAATCAGCACGGGGTGATTCCTCCGGACTCAAGTCAAAGGATGATGATGCTTTTCATGGGAATGCGCGTTTTCCATCTGTCCCCGAGAAATATCCCTAATTGTTTGGTTTGCGGGGTGGGGGGGTCTTCTAAATCTGGCTCATTTGTGCTGTCCTGATCACCTGGTAAGACCTGGTTAGACCCAAGGAGAACAAACGAGGTCTTCACTGGGACTGAGAGACTCCCCCTTCCACCAGGTGACATGTGATGTCCCAAACTTGACACAGAGCTGTTAAAACCATGGGCTTCTTCCTTCCAGTAGCCAAAGAAGAAAAAAAATATTAACCTTTAGATAATTCCAGGACTGGAGATGGAGCTTTTCATCTGTAGGTCAGATTAGTCTTTATGTTACTGACATGGGCTGCCATTTTCCAAGGGAAAGGGGTTTGTAGGCTTAAAGAAAATGACCCTTTTTTTCAGAAATAAAGAGCTGCAGAAGTTCTCCTTTCCCTCTCTCTCTCTTTTTTTTTTTTTTCCCTTTCCCCCCACCCCCTCAATTCTAGGAATTTCATTCAGGAGCAGAAATGAAAAGTGTCAGATTTCCTAGGGCTGCGTGGAGCCCCGTGTTGCAGCTCTGTTGAGTCAGCCAAACCAAAAATAACCTGCCAAGAACGTGTACAACCCTCGCACACCCGGGCAGAGCTGCATCCCACGGAGCTGAGGGATGCGTGTGCGTGTTTGTGTGTGTGCACACCCACCCGTGGGGATCTCGCAGGGACGTGTGTGTGTGTGTCTGTGCCCGCATCACACTGACGCACTCGACGAAGAGTGAAAAATGCACTTCCCGAGAAACTCGGGAAGGAGGTGTCATTTACCACCGTGCCGTCATAATACCACAAATTTTCACTTTTCTGTCCCTATTTTGGATTGCATGTGTTCGTGAGCATTTCACTAGATCAGTGACAGCTCTTTATTTGCATAATTATATGCTCTGGTCTGAAGAGAAAACTAACCCCCAAATTTCATGGGTCACCAAACTGCGACAATCAATGTTTTATCACGTATGCTAAGCAAAACCTAAGGAGCTATATGAAGTTTCTTGGGGAGTTTTTGCTCCTCAGAAAATTAAAGATTTTGTGCCTCTTGAATAGACGCACAATCTTTCCAAGCTCTTTGTAACTGAATTCCGTTTGAAGGCAAAACTAGAGATTAGCTCGTAGATCTGGATTTCAGCATTATTACTTCAAAGTGGATTCAAGACAAGCAGCTTTACTGCATCTCTAAATTTCGCCGTCCCAAGCAGTGTCATTTAAATGATGGAAGGCGAAAAAAAATAATAATAAATAAAATAAAAAGAAAATTAAATAAAAATAAAGCAAAACCAGCAACAAACCAAAAAGTGGCCAAATGTGAAAAATGCAGACAATCACCTCCTCTCTCATCAAGCCCGCAGTGACAAGTGGGCTTCATTTCACCCCTTCAGAGCAGTTTTATTCTTCCTGTTGGGCGCTCTCCCCCTCCCCGACCCCCATATGAAGGTGTAGATATTGGGCATAAATACTAGGGAAACCGTTTCCCTGGCTGCAGGATGTGTTCTACTCCATCGGTTGCACGACAGCCGCCCTGTCCAGTTATGACACACACACTCCAGATTTCTTCCTCGATCAAAACGTCTGGTTTATGAAGGAGGAAGGGGACCTGGTGATGGGGACTGACCGCCGATGAAGATCCCCTTCCTCCGCCTTCCTCCGCACCCGCACAGCTGTAAACGTTCATCCCTTGGCTTTGAGTCGGTTTAAAATAAACTACAGTGAAAGAAAAGTCCCCACGCAGACCTCGGGAGGACCTCCCAGAGGTGCAGGTGAGCTGCAAATCCCCGGGGACACCCCACCCAGGTTTAATTTCTGCCAGAAAAGCAAAGGTTTCTCGGGTCTCCAAGCCTGGGAAGCCCCCCAGGGTTTTGCAGCCTTGCGCCTTGGGTCCCTCCGAGCCCTTGGGTTGGAGAAACTTTTTAAAAGAACCTTTTTTTTTCCTTTTTCTAGCAACAGAGACCTCAATGATCTCCTGACCCCGTGGAGGGGGGAGCAGCGCCGTGGAAGGACCGCGCATCCCCGCCGGCAATCCTGGGGTGCGGGTACGGAGAGGAGTAGAACTTCTCTTGCTCTCCTTATGGTTTGTTTGTGGGGTTGTTGTGGGTTTTTTTTTCCGCCTCATTAACACCAATCCGAGAAGCCTTTGCCGGGGGAAGCGGGTTTCCAGCACAGACTGGCACCGGGGGAAGTTTGCGGGAGTTAACGTGGGGAAGTTTTGACTCCGGAGAGATTTATTTGTATTATTATGATGATGATTTTCTCCCCAACGCCTGCTCCAGGCAGACGCCAGCCTCGCACCGCCCCCTCGCCTTGCAGGGACAAGGTGAAACACGAGTGGGAAATGATAAACGGTGCTGGGAAAGGAGAGCCGGGTGGGTGAGGGGATGCAGGGCCGGGGGCTGTCTCCTCTGGGGAGACCCGGGGAGGAGACCCCGCTCCCAGCCAGCCCCCTACGGAGGGAAATGAGCCTCTTAAAGCTTCCCCCGCTAAGCTCCCCGCAGCCCTCAAACGGGGCCAAGTAAATATGAATATTTCCAGGGAACGGTTCTGCAGGATGGTTTATCTCTGCGGAGACAACAGCATCAGTTGCTGCTGCATCCCCGCCGGCAATCCTGGGGTGCGGGTACGGAGAGGAGTAGAACTTCTCTTGCTCTCCTTATGGTTTGTTTGTGGGGTTGTTGTGGGTTTTTTTTTCCGCCTCATTAACACCAATCCGAGAAGCCTTTGCCGGGGGAAGCGGGTTTCCAGCACAGACTGGCACCGGGGGAAGTTTGCGGGAGTTAACGTGGGGAAGTTTTGACTCCGGAGAGATTTATTTGTATTATTATGATGATGATTTTCTCCCCAACGCCTGCTCCAGGCAGACGCCAGCCTCGCACCGCCCCCTCGCCTTGCAGGGACAAGGTGAAACACGAGTGGGAAATGATAAACGGTGCTGGGAAAGGAGAGCCGGGTGGGTGAGGGGATGCAGGGCCGGGGGCTGTCTCCTCTGGGGAGACCCGGGGAGGAGACCCCGCTCCCAGCCAGCCCCCTACGGAGGGAAATGAGCCTCTTAAAGCTTCCCCCGCTAAGCTCCCCGCAGCCCTCAAACGGGGCCAAGTAAATATGAATATTTCCAGGGAACGGTTCTGCAGGATGGTTTATCTCTGCGGAGACAACAGCATCAGTTGCTGCTCACTAAATGCGGCGCAGAAGAGAGATGACCCCTCTGAGGAAAGGCCTGGGTCGTCTTCTTTTGTCGTTTCCATTTCTCTGTGCTCACTCCCTACCTAATCCCCTAATGCCTGGCAAAGGACTGTCTGCAGACTTCTGCCTCCAAACTCCTTCTTTAAAGCTGCTATCTCTGACACAATTAGATAAATAACCTTCCCGCGCATCTCCCCTCCTCCCGGGACCGTTTCACGCCTTCTCTTTCTAAGCTTGACTCTCCGAACGGCGAGATACTACTGTTTTGTTTTCTACAGCAACCCCCTCGATGCGAAGGCTCCTCCGTGCCTCCCCGCAACACGCAGGTGCAAAAACAACGTCCTCCCCAATATTGTGCCCGGTCCTGCTTGCCTGAATTTTGTGGGAAAAGCCACAAACATTGCAGGGAACTCGTAAATACTGATCTAGAGGTTCTCGGCAAGCAGCAACTCAGTTTGACGGTGGCTTTCGCCAGTTTTCCCTGCTCCTCCGTCCCCTTCCCACTTCTACCTTCCCTCCCACAGAGTTTCTTCTCTAATTCAATTAAGATCCAGCCTTTGATTCGTTCTCGGGTCGGGGGCTGGCTGGGGGTGATCTCCCCATCACACCCCTCTTCGCGAGTGTTTCAGATGTTGGTGGGGTTTTTTGTTTTGGTTTTTTTTTT
>NW_009952686.1:23321-24145 GCF_000747805.2 Chaetura pelagica | reverse complement strand
CCGCAGGGCGGGGGGCTCCGCCCAGCGGCTTCGGCACGGAGGGAGACGCATCAAAGGCTTCTCCCGCACGCAGGCTCAGATATTTTGCAGAATGATTTCAATTTCCTTTAATTTCATTTTCCTTTCTGGTTTGTTTTGGTTTGGTTTTTTGGTTTTTTTCCCCTTTCTTTCTTTTTCTCCTTCTTTCTTGCTTTTTTTAAATGAGCTGGTTTGGTTCTGTTTGTTATTTTTTTAAGTGTCAATGGAAACAGAGCTGATTTCCAATCTGCGTGTCCACTGTGGTCAGGGTAAAAGCACCCCCAGACTCCTCCAACGAGCCCTGGGCTCTCCGAGCTCTTTGCAAGCAAACGCAAACGCTGGATTTCCGTTGAGATCTGCCTCAAATTTTTGGTTTTTGAGCTCAGCTACCGAGATTTAGTTGCATTTTCTGGCGGCTTCAGGGTCTGCGGTTTGGTTATTTTTTTAGGGGTCGGGTTTATGTGTTATTGTATTTTTAATTCCCTGTTACTATCTCCCTTCCCACCACCCGGTATCCCAGCCGGTGGAGCCAACGGCACCGACCCCCCCTGCCCTGCCCACCTGCCGTGACCGCGGCCCCTCTCCCACTCACAGCCCCGAGTGGGAAGGAAGGATCATTCGAAAGGTTTTTTTCCTCGTCTGGGCTTCCCCTCTGCCTGAAAGTTTCCCGCGCAAGTAGAGAAATAGAGCAAATGTATTTTCTTACTTTTAAAAACAACAAACAAACAAAAAAACCACAATAAAAAAATAAAACACCAAACCACAAAACTTTAAAAAAAAAAAACCCACAACTTTCCTCTCCCCCC
>NW_009952686.1:21743-22870 GCF_000747805.2 Chaetura pelagica | reverse complement strand
GGGAGCTTGGGACGTAGCCTTCCTCCTCTCCTCATCTTCCTCAGCAAATTGAGCACTCGTGAGCTCTGCCGTGAGGATTTTGCGCTGCGGAGGGGAGAAAGAGAGAGAGAAACACACACACACACACACAAAAACAACCAACCTAAGAAACCCAAATCCCAACTCCTAACATGTTGACAATCCTTGGAATAAACGGGGTGCCGGCCTCTCTGGCGTGACACCCCCAAAGGGCAGAGAGGGGACTGGCTTGGTGGGAAGGATTGGGGAGCCTGGCGATCGGGAAAGGACCGGGACATCTCGGATTTCTTCCCCTGAAACGAATACCTTGGCCAGGCTTCACTGGCGAGGAATTCAAAGCTCAGGGTAGGCAGAGCTGCGGCAGGAGGGCCGTTGTTACCAGTCCCTTTCCAGATAGATGAAGTTTTGCTTGGTTTGGTTTCTTGTTGGGTTTTTGTGGTTGGTTTTTTCTTTATTTATTTATTGCAATTATTTTATTTATTTATAGTTGTTTGGAGGGTTTTTGTGGGTGTTTGGTTGGGTTTTGGTTTTTAGTTGTTTGGTTGGGTTTTTTTGTTTTGTTTTGTTTGTTTGCTTGCTTTTTGTGTTTGTTCTGGGTTTTTTTTTTGGTTGGTTGTGGGATTGCTGTGGTTGTGGCATTTTTTTTTTCTTTTATATCCCAGAAAGATTGAGGGGATTTGTTAGATTTTAAGTAACTGGAGTTAGAACAAAACCCCAGACTCTTTAGAATATAAGTTTTCATTGTCAGCTTTCAACCTTGCAAAACTAGAGCCATTTGCTTAACTTAATCCGTAACATATGTCTGCAATAGTAGCAGATTTGGGGTGGGTTGTTTTTTTTGTTTGTTTTTGGGGGGTTTTGTGTGTGCGGGTGTTTTGTTTTTTTTGTGGGGGGGTTTGTGTGTGTGTGTGTGTTTTGCTGCGTTTTTTTTATATATATATATATAAATTTATGTGTGGTTTGGAGCTGATGAAGTTGTAAATTTTCCGCCTCAGGTTTTCAGCGCCTCCTAGTTACAGCCTAACACCTATTGGGAGGGAGGGAGAGACTCCACAAAGATCCCACGGCACCGAATAGAACCCGATAGAAAAAAAAAAAAAAAATCCCCA
>NW_009952686.1:17050-18121 GCF_000747805.2 Chaetura pelagica | reverse complement strand
ATTTTTTATTATTATTTTAATTGTGATGACTGTCTCCTCCTTCATTGGCAGCAGTAGGAGGTCTCTACTGTGTGTCGGCTCAGTGCAAAGGCAGTCGGTGAAGCCTGTCTGTAATTATTGAAGGGAAGAAACACAGGGTTACCCATACCATGCTGCCTTACCTCTGCGCAGTAAACTCCCAATTACCAAATCTATCTGATGGCTGAACTCGGGGGAATTAGACTGTACTTTGAAGCAGCTTTTACGGTACATTTCATCTACGTTTTGGTTTTCTTTAGTTCTCATTAAAAGGCCACTTTCCTCTTTTCACTGATACACTGTCTTTGTGTCCTTCATTTCACTCTCGGGGTGTGTGGGGGGGGAGTTCTCACCTCTTGGAGGAGGGGGGATAAAAATTAATTATATCTATTTTTTAAATAACAAAAACTATGAGCTGGATTTCTTATTCTTACCTTCCCCCTTACCCTTGGTGCAAATCTTTTATTTAAAAGCAAGGGATGCTCCTACTAACGAAAGGTCCTTCAGTGAGAGTGCAGACGAAGGGCTACTCCAGCAGTATTGGGAAGGTAAAAATAAGAGATGGACACAGTGTGAACAAATCTCCCTCCCCTTTCTCTCTCTCTCTCTCTCAATTTATTTTTTTTTTACTTTTCTTTTTTTTTTTTTTTTTTGGTGTGTGTGTTCCGTGTTTGGTCTCACAAACTGATTTCTCAGAGAGGCATCTAATAATCACTTTAGAGATGTTCAAATGAGGACATTCACTCCTTTCTAGCAAGAAGTAAAGATGTGACAGGTTTTGTTATCGGGGGTATAGTGAGAGCTTTGTAAGATATTCCCTTTCTTTCTCCATAAATGCACCATCTTTCAATAAAGACCCCCTGTCTTAAAGCGTGACTCTCCCCGCTGGCTCTGTCCATTTTCTGTCCAGTGTGTCCAATAAATCCAAACTTCGTGTCACTTAACGTATTTTAAATATTTTTACCCACCCAGACAGGGTGATGGGGGGTGTTGGATGTTGGTTGTTTTGGTGATTTTTTTGGTAATGTATTTATTTATTTTCTTCTCCAGAAG
>NW_009952686.1:13727-16210 GCF_000747805.2 Chaetura pelagica | reverse complement strand
CCCCCCCGCCTCCCCCCTCCCCAAACAAAGGACAAAAGCTTGGTGAAATAGCCCGGGTGTGAGCAGCGCCGGGAAGCATCGCCTCGGTCCCCGGGACAAAGGTGGGAACGGAGGAAGGAGAAGGAGGAGGAATCTGGATCTCACCTCCCGGGCATCTGTTTGTGAAGGGAAGAGGGGAGGACGTGTTGAGGACGCAGGTAAATAAAATCTGAGTTGGAGCGGTATCAAGCACAGCATCCGGGGCCATGCCTGTGCACAGTTCCGCCTTGATATGCAGTTAAATTACAGCAAATTCCTCTTTAAATAATATCGTTGGGAATCCTTCTTTAAGATTCAGGGATATCTGAGGTTAAGTAGCTTTTAAAACGCCAGTTCTAAATGGCTTATGCAATGAATAGCTACCTTCAAATCCTAAAACCATTATAAATACGCTATACATGTGGATGCCAGTTTATCTCTACATATTTCTCTTTAAAAAATGAGGGAAGCCTTCATAAAAAAAAGCTACTTGCAAGACTTTATTTTAGGAAAGCAGATGTTAATTTATTTTTTTTCACATATCATTTTATCACCACGTACATGTGTAGCATTGGAAGGCATTCAGAGCGCCTCTGTTATTTGCTAAATGACTATTAATCGAGGCATATTATTCTCGGCATAACCAAGGCATAGGTTGTATCAATAAAATAAACATCTGTGATTTTAGCAGGAGAGGGAAGGAAAAAAAAAACAAAAAAACACCACAACAAGCCAGAACAAACAAACAAACAAACAAACAAAAGCAATTAAGAGTTCCTATAAAAGTGAGGAAAGCGTTTGCGCAGGGAGAACACACCTGCAGAAAGGGGTAAATTGGCTATTTACACAGCCAGACTCTCCTGAGGTACAGCAGAAAAAAAAAAAAAAGGAGGTGGCTAAACTCCACGAGAAACAGGCGATCCTGGCTGCAGATTTCTGCCCGACGTGCTCACACACCTCGGGCACCGGATTAAAATACCCTGGGATGTTTTCTAGGCAAGGGTTGCTCCCCTCTCTCCCCTTAACAGCAGAGCGTTCAGCTCGCAGGAATGTATTACCCACAGTTTGCTCCTGTCAGAGTCTTAAGAATTCCCAGAGACTTCAATGGGCTGGGTGTTTTTTTTCCCCTCTCCCCAGCAAAGTATCTGCGAGAGATGCTCATGTTCGCGAGGAGTTTTACGAGGGGCTTGAGTACATAAAGAGGAGCGAGGCGTGATGCATTGGCATAATAATTAACCGTATGCAATATTTATCGCCTCGTGAATGTTTGCTATCAGGCAGGCGGGCGCGCTCAATTGAGGTTTAACAAATAGGAGCGCTATTGATCAAATATAATGAATAAATATGCATATGCATTATTTATCTGCGCACACATGTATACGGGCGGGAGGGAGAGCACCTCATCACTCGAGGAAGAGGAGGGTTGTCTGCAATTCCGGGGGCAGCTTCCACCGCTCCTGCCTCTCTCCCAGCCCTGCCCCTGAGCCAGGAGGATGGTTCAGGGGGTGTTTTGGATTAGTTTGTTGGTTGTTGCTATTTATATATATGTATTTTAAGATTAAAAAAATCTATAAATATGAAAACAAAGCAAAACAAAACAATAGGTCACCTATAAAATTGATCTCAGCATGGAGCATAATTGTAACAAAATGCTGCTGAGTAAAAAAAAAAAACAACAAAACCGAGGAGCTCTCTGGCTTCGAGCAGCCTCGTCGGGAACCATCTGGCGGGTATTAAAAGCGGTGCTGTAAATATTGCTGAAAAATCTAATGCCTTTATCAGCTCCGATAGGCTCAGGGGCCTGCGAGCCTTCCATGTGCTGGGGGATGGAGATGTCGTGGCAGGCGGAGGGAGGGGAAGGTGTCTCTGCGGCCGGGAGCTCCCCGGGCACGGCTCCGCACCAATCCTGATGGGAAGTTTGTCCCGACAGAGAAGGGGAAGGCCCCTCTCTGTCCCCGTCCCACTCGCTCTGACGACGACGCAACTGATGACGTCGCTTCACATCAGGGCCGGGGAGCAAACGTGACCCAGGCGGGAGCTCATCTGTTTCCCATCACTTGGGAAGTTTCTCTCGCTCCCCTCCCTCCCTCCTTCCCTCTCCTTTCCTCCTCATTTATTTAATTTCCCCACACACACACACCTTCTTCTTCTTCCTTCTTTTTTTTTTTTTTTCTGTTTGTTTTTGTTCTCTAGAGGTTTGTTTTTTTTTTTGTTTGTTTGATTGGTTTTTGTTTGTTTTGTGGCTTGTTTGTTTTTTTGTTTGTTTGTTTGTTTGTTTTTTTTCCAGGGACATAAACCAGGGCAGGCCCCATCTCCATCCCCATTCCCAACCACTCCAGCCTCCCGGGCGCTCCGCAGGGCAGTGACAGGAGCAGCGGGTGCTCTCCCAGCTGGGGTGTCCCGGTCCCCCCCTTTCCCTTCCCTTCCCTTCCCTTCCCTTCCCTTCCCTTCCCTTCCCTTCCCTT
>NW_009952686.1:11559-12909 GCF_000747805.2 Chaetura pelagica | reverse complement strand
CATTCCCAACCACTCAAGCCTCCCGGGCTCTCCGCAGGGCAGTGACAGGAGCAGCGGGTGCTCTCCCAGCTGGGGTGTCCCGGTCCCCCCCTTTCCCTTCCCTTCCCTTCCCTTCCCTTCCCTTCCCTTCCCTTCCCTTCCCTTCCCTTCCCTGGTACCCCCCCCCGTCCTCTCCCGATTCCCATCCCATTGTTCGCACTCGCAAGCCCACTTGGGCTGTCGATTCAAAGCCCGGCAGTCCCCTGGCTCCTGCATTGTACTGAGGGTCACTTACTCTTTTCTCGGAGTTGGGCTCTACTCCTTAATCTCTCCTCTTCTCTGCTCCTCATCAACCGTTCGCCTTCTCCCCACGCACCCGGAGCTGCCACAGAAACTCGTCTTGATAAACCTGCTGCTAATAACGACCCAGTGCAACCAGCACAGAAATAAAAAAACTCTGTTGGTTTTTTGTTTGGTTTGTTTGGGTTTTTTTTTTTTTGTTTTGTTCCTTTTTTTGTTGTTGTCGTTGGTTGGTTGGTTGGGTTTTTTTTAACCTCCAGGCTGTATTTCCCCCTTCTTTAGTTATGGGAGCTATATTTCTTCCCTGGGAGTCATTCACGGGGGTTTTTTAGGTGGACAGGCTTTTCAGCCGAGTTATTTTTGAGCAGGGACCAGTGCCCTATATCCAGAGGCTTTGAGTGAAGTGCAGATTGAGACATACCGGGTTCCCTATAAAAGGATCATTTCTTGTGGGAGGTTGGACACGAAGTTTGGACTCGTGACTTGCATTCCTGAGAGACATGCATATTTTAAAACAACAAAGCAACCTCGGAAGAAGGCTTAGAGGAGGGGAAGGGGAGGGGAAAAAAAAAGGGGAAAGAAAAAAAAAAAAAAAAAGGAAGAAAAAAACTTGGAAAGAAGTTACTAAGTGACAAACATCTGTCAACATGGACCAATTTGTATGGCTCTCCGGAAGGAAAAAAAAGTGAGTCTCTTGTCAGCCAGACGGTCCTGCTTTGAAACACTACTCACACGATCCTGATTTTTCAAAATCGGGGGCAAGGGAAAGGAGGGGAGATGCAATTTCCCACCGTCCCTTTTGTTAATTGTTTTCTTTCCTCGCAATTACATTTACAGCCCGATCCGGCCCGTTTCACGTCGTGCCTTTGTATTTTTCTAGTGGAAACCACGTGGGGGTGGGAGAAGAGACCCTGACATCCCTTCTCAAGCCTTCATCCGAATACCACCACCCCCCTCCTCCTCCCCACAGCAGCCACCGCACCCCAAAGACCACCAAAACGGGGCGGCGAGGACCATGTCCCTCCCACGCACCCCTTACGGCCTCGAAAGTGGCAGGGGGGGGGGGGGGGC
>NW_009952686.1:10493-10883 GCF_000747805.2 Chaetura pelagica | reverse complement strand
GGGGGGGGATGTTTGGGGGGAAAAAAAAAAAAAAAGTTGGAAAATGGATTCGCTGACAAGTAAGGATAATAAATGAGAGGCGCTTTCAGATAGATATCTCAGACGTGAAATTGCACCCAGCTGGTTGTGTAAGCAAACAAATAGTTTCATGTTAGGGACTCTCGATTTGTGGCTTGATGAATAGAACACGACAGAGGTAAATGGCTCTTTAACTCATTTAGGAATAAAACTCTTTGGCTTCCTAAGTAAAAGACCTGGTGACGCCATGGATCCTGAGCAAGCACTTTAACAAGAGTTTTATTAGTTTCCACTTGTGCTGTCGGATCTCCCTTCACTCTCACTTCCTGAGGTTTTGGGTTTTTTCCTTTACATTTCTTTTTTTACGCTTTT
>NW_009952686.1:9699-10447 GCF_000747805.2 Chaetura pelagica | reverse complement strand
CTTTCTGTCTCCTTTTTAAAACTTATTACTGTTTAAAATAATTTAAATACAATTTTCCCCTCGAAAACGCCTTCTCTTAGGAGGAGTTCCCCACGTCACCGGGAAACCCGGCAGGTTTGCAAAGTACTCGGGGCAAGTCGGCCCAAGGGTCTGTCCATGGCAGCAGAGAGTCGTGGCTTTTGAAATGTATATATTTATCATTCTTACTGATCTACTGAATCACTGCAGAACACTCATCCTCAGCAGCAGAGACCCGCTGGGGATTAAAAAAAAGAGGAAGATGTATAAATAATAATAATAATAATTTTTTTTTAAAAAAATCTCAAGTCAAAGTCAATGACTGTGGGGCCAATTAGGAAGGGAGCCTGTTAAGGATATAGAAACGTTTCGTGGGGGTCACGGCGTTCCTGAAATTAACCCCAAAATGGAAAGGCACGGGAAGAAAAGCGAGGAAGGCGAGGAGCCCGAGCCCTGCCAAGCAGGGAGCAAACGAAGTGATGGGGCTCTAAAAAAAACACCCAAAACAATACAAAATCATAAAAAGGAAAAGGAGAAAAAAAAAACAACAAACAACCACCAAACAACATAAACACCAAACTTGCTGTTTCAAGGCTTAAAATGTAACCCTTTGAATAGTCAAAATGCCCCATGGACACCGCAAAAACCGTGCCGGGGGTGTTTAAATAGTCGTGCCCATGGTCGGCGGGCAGCGCCTGTGAATGGCTGGGAACGCGGTCATTGCTCGGGG
>NW_009952686.1:9305-9507 GCF_000747805.2 Chaetura pelagica | reverse complement strand
TAATAATTAAATACATGTAATAAATATTTATAATAAAGAACCTCAGAGGGTTTTTAAGCCCTTTCCGTCAGATAAAATACGTTTGTCCCTCTGTGTGGGGAGACAAAGATTTTCCTGGGCGTGAGAGCAAAGCTGAATTAACTTTTTACATTTTTATTCATTTATTTATTTTTTTTTTAAATTACTTTTGCTGCCACCTGCC
>NW_009952686.1:5102-8629 GCF_000747805.2 Chaetura pelagica | reverse complement strand
GTGCCCTGAACAGTCCCCCCCTGAGGAGCCTCGGGGGGCCCGCGGAGCCCCCGGCGACAACAAGGCAGGAGAAATGTATCTGAAGTCGGTTTTAAAGCAGTATATTGTAGATTATGAACAAGTCAGCAAGAAAACTACGCAGGGACCCTGTCCCTTCTGGACATCCACGTATTATTCTTATTGTTCCTTTACTTTTTTTTTTCCCCTATTATTTATTTATTTCTTTATTTTTCCAGCCAATAACGCCCGGATGCACGACCATACATTATTTTCGGCTGCTGTATGAATGCCCGAGAGGTTGGAGCATGGCAGGGGGAAACATCCACCGACACAACGCAGGCTGGGGTAGTTAACACTTCAGAACACGATACCGTCTTATAAGCAAAGTTTAATAAGGGATCGAAACACTTCTTTCTAGGCACATACATGGATATAAGTGCATCTCGTACACCTCCTCTACACCTGCAAGTTTCTTGGCAATCGGTGGGTTGTTATTATTATTCATAAATATGAAAATTAATTGAAAAATACGTTTCTGACCTACGAAAAGTTTATCTGTTTTCATCAGTGGGATAACACTGTAACGAATATATTTACATCTCATTGGAAGAAACCGAGACCTGTCTTTCTCTTCCAATATCCCCATTTGTTTGGTTTATTTTTTTTTTGTTCTGTGTGTTCGTGGATTGGGGTTTTTTTTTCCTGTTTTACTGGGTTTTTGTGTTGCGTGTTGTGTGGTTTTTTTTGTTTGTTTGACAGTTTTTTGTTTTGTTTTGTGGATTTTTTTGTGGGTTTTCTGTGGGTTTCTTTTGGTCTGTGTTTTGTGTGTTGTTTTTTTTTTTTCGTGCTTTTTTGTTGTTGTTTTGTTTTTCTTTTGTTGTTGTTGTTGTTTGGGGTTGTTTTTTTTTTGTAGTTTGCTCCTGTTTTTGAACTTCTAATCCAGCCGGGTTCCCAAGTCACCCATCCCACAAAAAAAAGCAAACGCTGAAGAGCTTCTTCTTCCAGCACCTCCCGCGGCTGAGCGTGCCCCTTCATTTCCCACCTGGCAGTCCAGAGGGGTTGCTGGACCCCCTCTACCCGGGAGAGGCGACCAGAGCGAGGAACAAAGCTGTTCTCCATGAGAAAAGGGTTGTCTGCCTGCCTGTCTAATTGCTGCCCTTGTGTGCCCAGGTCTGAAATCACCCTGTTTCCCTCCTCCACCAGCACCTATGAATACAGACCGCTTCCCCATTCCGAAACGAGCTCTACCCCCATAGAGGACCTGCCCTCAGTGTTGATTATCCAGCTAGAAGTGCCTACTGTACAGAGCTGCTCTCGCCTCGGATCTGCTGCGCCTAGAATATTAAAAACCCCAAGCGGGTTGGATTGAAGGATCTTGTTAAAGAAAAAAAAAAAAAAAAAAAAAAAAGGAGAGAGGAGAGAAGAGAGAGGGAGAAGGAGAGTATGGAGAACAGCAAATTAAAAGGAAAACATTGCCCATGACTCCACAAACTGAAAAGCCTGCCTCATCCAGGCTTGTTTGGAGGGCACAGGAGGTATCTACATGAGGGGGGAATGTTATTTTTAAAGATCCAGCTTTATTAATATGTTAAGAAAGAGCTCCCTTGGTAGTATGTGTTCTTACAGCTCTGTCTCAGATCCTATAAAACATTAATGCACTGAAAGCTGTTACAGAGATCTGCACCACCAGCTAGAAGCATTGTGAAGCCTTTACCTTCAAAGGAGCTCCATTACAGAAATCATTTTTAGTTTTCTTTGCAAAAAAAAACCAAAACAAAACCAACAACAAAACACTAGAAAATGAAGCAGGGCATTTGGCACAGAGCTCAGGCCCCTGTGGTGGGCAGCCGGGGTGTGGGGGGCCGTGGCCTGTGGGGTGTGCACGGCTGTGGCAGGCCAGCACACAGGGAAGTTGCTGGCTTGCCACCCAACGAGCAAGCATTCAGTTGGATTTCTGTATTAATGGGCTGGGAATACCCTCCACACACACATTGGAGTCAGGAGAAAGGGCAAGGGAGAGGGATGTTTCGGCTGGCAGCAAAGCGCAAGGCGTGCGCGCACCGGAGCACACGCTGAGGTCTGCCAGTCCTTGGGGTGGAGGAGAGGGAAGAGGCAGGGGTGGGGGAGGTTGGGAAAAAGACAAAAAGCCCACCCCGAGACCCTCAAAGCAGAAAACCACCATGCCCAGAGCAAGCAGGATCCACGGTGGCAGGATGCATCCCGCCGCACGCCCGGCGAAAGTGGCGCGCGTTGACTTCAAACCGTGCCCATGGTGAGCAACCAGCAAGGCGTAAACTCAGCGGAGACTCCAGCTGATGGGGAGGGAAAAAGTGTCCAAAAAACAGGGTAGGAGGCCAGAGTGAGGGACCCATCAGCCTAGGTGGAGAGCCTGCCCTGGCAGACCCAGCGAGGAGAGGTCACCGTTGGCGCGGCGCCTCCTGCTCTGTTCTCCTAGGCCTCAACATCTCGGCCCTCAGCTTGCACCATCCAGCCAGTTTTGGGCACATCATGTGGTTCACACAACTTGGTTACCCCTCGCAAGTGTTTTTGAAGCTCTCCCTTTTAACACCAGCACCGAAGTTTAAAATCCAGGGAGATCTGTTGTTTATTTTTTTTTTTGTTTGAATTTCTGTTGTCGTTGTCGTCGGTTGTTTCCTTTTCTTTTTGCTTCTCTTTTATGACGTTGTGGTTTTTTATATATTTTACTGTTGGCGTGTTTCAAGCAACAAGACTCATGGGTTGTGGGGTGACAAGTTGAAATTATTATTATTATTTTTTTTTTTTGCTAAATTCTTTTATTTTTGTTTAAATTCTCACTTCAATTTTAATTCTTGAAGAACAGCTTCGACAACATATATCGCACTCATTATAAGAAGCAAAGGGTTATATCAAAAATTATTAGTATAGAATCACAGGAAACCTGGTTTGGAACCAGAAAAAAATACAAAACAGATATAGATACATAGACACAGGACAATTTTTTTTTTTTTTTTTTTTTATAATTATTTGGAAAATGTTATTTTCCCCTAATTCTTGTTCCTTTTTTTTTTTCTTTTTTTGTTTGTTTTTTTTTTCCTCCTTTATGCTCATAAGATGTTTTAAGTTTTACAAAAAAATGAAAATAAAGACTAATATTTTACAAAATGAGTAACAATGCTCGTGGTAAGTGTTTGCGCGTGGAATTCTTTTTTTTTGTTTGTTTGTTTGCTTGCTTGTTTGTATTCTTGTTTGTTGGTATTTTTGTGGTGTTTTTTTTTTTTTGTTGGTTTTGTTCTCATTCTACACAAGTTTCAGTTCAGTTTCAACGCGTGTCATTTTTTGTTTGTTTGTTTGTTTGTTTCTGTTTGTTACTGTACAGCAATATATCAACAACAGTCCACAATAAATCCTGGAAGATCCAGTATCCCCTTCAGGTTTGATTAATATCCCCTCAATACTCATTTTATTTTTTTTTTGTGGTTTTTTTTCATAGTTTTTATTATTTTTTTTTTCCTTTTTTTAAATTTTATTTTTTTTCCTCCGCCCTT
>NW_009952686.1:0-3995 GCF_000747805.2 Chaetura pelagica | reverse complement strand
CCCCTCTGCCCCTGCCCCGCCGCCAGGCACCGCAAATTGGCCACGTCTTTCGCGTGGCTGTGGCACGAATCCGGCAGTAAAACGGTTGGGTTATTCCGGGCTTTGGACGTGGAGCCGGGAGTCTGCAAAGCTCCTCAGACACAAAGCTGGGGAAGGGGCGGTCAGCGGGTGAGCCTGACAGACCCCTCATCCCTGCAGACCCTCTGGGGACAGACACACCGCCCCTAGCACCTCTGGGAACGATGCGACCTGGGCCAACGAGGACTTAACCCGAGGGCAGGAGCCCTGCACAGCCACCCATCCGTACCTATGGTGGGTTTATCTGCCTGTACGCGTGTGCGTAGATGCAGGGGGAAGGCGTAGAGATGCACCTACACATGCACACCCTGCCCCTGGGAGAGCAAAACCCCAAAACACCGGGTGATTTGCCCACCGGCTGTTTGTTGAGGCACTTGTGGAAGGGAAATGGGGGGGGAAACCACAGCGGTGGCAAAGTGGTGTGCGTGGCCGGATGGTGGAAACCACCCACATCATTCCGGAGATTAATAATAAATATCATTAGAAAAACAACGACAACAACAACAACAACAAAAACCCCAAACAAACACAAAACCGACCGACCAAAAAAACCCAAAAAAACCCACCCCAACAAAACACACCACGAAAAAAAACAACAACACCACGCGACAAACCAACACATCAGGAGCAGAGCGAGGCAGTCAGCGGGCAGTGCGGTTTAAACAGAGATCAAAGCCAGACTTCGCTAATATATAGATCTCTATACCCATTAATGCGCGTTAATGGGACCCGAAAGGACATCGCAAAAATGGTGAATGTAGAATTACGACCCTGGGAAGACACAGCGAATTGTTCAAAAACCCCTCAACAATAAAACAAAACAACAAACAAACAAAAAAACCCAACCCCACAAACAAACAAACAACAACAACAAAAACCCCCAACCAAAACAAAAGCTGTCACAACTGCATTTCTGAAGTTTTGAAGCCTTCCCGTCACCAGAACCGGCTTCACACAGATATCTGAACACCTTCATCTACAATACCATAGCCTCGAGCGAAAATACAAATAAAACAAGCCATAATTCAGGAACTTCTGAGGAGGAGAACCTTTGACCTGAGCTGCGGACTTGGCATCCCTCAGATATACAATTATCCGAGCCAGGCTGCTCTGCTAATCCATACTGTACCTTTAAAGCAATGATATTTTGCAACATCTAAAGCACCAGGTTGCAACATATATATCTATCAAAAGCTCGGGCCTGTTCTTGTTTGCAATATATATCAAAAACACAGGCCTGTTCATATGTTGATTGCCACAAATCACACTCCGTATTTACATATATCTTGCTATTTTACATGCATTATCTGCCCATTATGCATTAGGATCCTATTCAACTTCCAAACAATGCAATATGAAAGGGTCTTACTGACACCCTAGCAGGGCTTTTTTTTCTCTTTATGCCCCATATGTCATACCCTTCAGGTTAGTAAAATATTTATCAGATATTCACTATAAGTGCACCTATAACTGCAGGTCACTGGACGATGTGGATGGGGAAGTTGCTCACTGGTAGGTTGGCAGCCTGGGAAGGAAGTGGGGGTTTGGGAAAAAAAAAAACAAAAAAAACCCTCCTTGGATTTATTATTTTTTTTCCCCCTAAAGCTCCAAACACTCAGGATTTTCTCATGCCGATAATATCTTTTGAGCTTTAATTATTTCAAATGGTCCTGCATATGCCTTCACTTGGGTTTTATTCCACATCCTTAAAGGTGGTGGTGGGAAGGCTTAACTCTCCCCTCAGAATGGGATTAAAAATAATAATAATTAAGGGATGCACAGCTCGATTAAACGATGGAGTCCAGAGAGGTGCAATCCATGGGAGAAATAATGCAATACGTGTTTACCAGAGGTGAATTATTAGTCCATCTCAGAAAGTGGGCTAATGTGAAAATCCTGCGTGTGCCTCACTTTTTTATATGGCAGTGTGTCAATAAAGGAAAGCTCTATATTTCTTCCTGCAGACTATGGAAAAGAAATTATGTAAATAAATAACCATTACTGTTCAGCACACTCCAGCCTTCCCCTTTGTAGTGGCGGGAATGTATTTCATGTTACACATCCAGAAGAGTTTAGTGTTCAGAAAATATAGGTGTAATCAGCTGGCATCTAACTAGAAATCAAAGTTCTTATAGACCTACAAATAGATTTACTGGATTGGTGTTGTCTGGCTTGGTCCTTTCCTGAAAACGTTTATTTATTATGAGGAAAAGGTAGGTGCAGGAATTAATAACCCTGAAGTTTGTGGGGAGAATTGGGGGGGAAAAAAAAAAAAAAAAAGGAAAAAAAGAAAAAAAGAGGCAAGAAAGGAGCAGGGTTTGGGTCATGACCCAGTCGTTGGATGGTGTCCAGAATTTTACGGATTAAATTCGTGCTATCCGGAGCCCAAATGTAAAAACCACAACAGGAGAAACCCATGCCAGCTTCAAATACTTAGTCCTTAGCGAAGAACTTGGGACAAAATGCCTAAAAATGTCTTTTCCATCAGTCAAAGTTTGTTTAAAAGTTGGATGACTTTGAGAAAGGCTTCCCATGAATTCCCCTCTGGCTAAGTAATCAAAACAAGTTTAGTGAAAAGTGGAAATGTGCGGATGGGGGTAAGGGGTAGATTACTCCTGACAGCTGTATTTCCATTTTTCTGAGATGCCCCGTGTGATCCTGCTCTGAAATAATATTATTGTTCCCTTCCTGAACCTCACTCGTGCTCCTTTCCACTGTGGAAAGGAGCTTCTCCCCTCACAGACATTTAGTTATTACGTTTGTTCCTAATATATGCAAATGAAGACCTCCTCTAAAGCTCCTAACCACACTTCTAGCCAAAGTCGGTCTTTTGGGGAAGGTAAAAGAGGGGGAGAGGGGAGCGTGGGGGGGGAGAGACAGGGTGTGTTGAGGAAAGAAAAAAAGTAAAATACCCCCTCGAGCATGTCCCCATCTGGGGCAACCACCTTGGGCCTGTGGTGGAAGGGCCAAGGCACAGGCCAGCCCCCCTCTACTTGGGAAGAATCATTCAAAGTTGGCTCTGGCAAAAAAAAATATAAAATAAACTAAATAAATAATAATAAAAAAAGGAGGGTTCTTGCCAGGTGCCCCCGTGCATTGATGAGCACCCTGAAATGAATGGGGAGGGAAGGTCTGGGAGTCTGCAGGCAGGCTGCGGAGTTAAATCAGCCTGATAAATGCCAGCAGGTCTCTTTGTCACTTCTGAAAAACATGTTTCCATCAAGAAGACTTATTAAGATAAAACGCATTAAAATGTCGAGCTGGGTATTCGGTAAATCTTCCATTTGTTTTAAGATCTGCACTTCATCCTCTGCAAAGAAATAAGTCCCTCCAACACTGCGAGACTGCATTTGCACTGGAAGTAAAAGGGGGCAGTCACAGTACACGTCTCCGACCACCCTGCATACAAATTAGATACTCCTGTCTAAATAAATTATCTGATGTTCAAATCGATATTAATACTGCATTTGCTACATTACAATATTGTGCAAATTTAGGAGTCATTTTAATACAATGTAAATACTATTTTTCATGCATGAGGGGCAACAAATATTGATGGATTATAAACTGCTTACTGTTAAACAAGGCCTTTGAACGATTTGCCATCTTTGTTCAGGAATGCTTTTAATTTTGCCTCAGCCTAGTTTTAAGCTAGATTTATCGGAGCTGTTTAGTTATTGCTGACCAGAAGGACCGGTTTGGAAAAAAAAAAGGGGGAGAAACCGGGACAAGAGGGAAGCAACGGTGAAGGGGAAAGGAGGGTAAGGGAGCTGGTGAAAAAAAAAGGACAAAAAAAACAAACAAGCAGAAAAAGCGGCAATTAGCCCCATCGTGGCGATAATTAGAATAATAATTAAAAAAATGACACTGCCAGGCCTCTTATCTCGCCTTGTTTCCATTTCCTATATTTCCTCCAG
>NW_009952685.1:101621-101959 GCF_000747805.2 Chaetura pelagica | reverse complement strand
TGCCACGTGTGCAGCAGGGATGGTGCCAGGGTGAGGGGCTGTGTGGGAAGGAGGGGGGGTCTGTGGCTGGGAAAGGCAGGAGCCTGTGCTGCTGCTGACGAGCTCCTGCAGCAGCAGAGTCACCTCCTGGGACATCTCACTTGGTTCTCACATCCCGGCTGTGCCTAATTACCCGCCCTCAATTAGCTCCCGGTTATTTGTGGCGGGGCTGTGGGTCCCTTGGCAGCTGGGTGGGTGGGGGTTGTGTGTGTGTGTGGGAGTTTTCCCAGCTCTGAGGTCTCTGGGATGCGTGGCTGTGGCTTCTGGGGGAGGGGGCACCGGCCGGGGGGGCCTGTCCT
>NW_009952685.1:100826-101531 GCF_000747805.2 Chaetura pelagica | reverse complement strand
CCTCGGTGGGTGACCACTGGGGACAGAGAGGGACCAGGAGCCGGGGAAGTCCCTGATGTGGAAGCATCTAAAAAAAACCCCAACCCAGCCCAAAACCACCGATGGCCACAGAGGCATCTGGGAATGCTGCGGAGCCACAGGGAGGGTGTGATGGTGCCTGTGGTTCCCAGGAGGAAAAGGCAGCGATTTCCTGGGGCCTGGCACTGTTGGGGGGCTCGGAATGTCCCCCCTGCAAGCAGGGCCATGGGCAGGGATGCTGCTCCCCCACCTCTTGCTGTGTCAGAGCTGCAGGAGGTGTGATCCTGCCCCCGGAGGTTCCAGCCCAGGGGGCTGGAGGGGTTTCCCCTCTCTCTTCCCCAAAACATCCCAGCTTTGGGGTGCGAGTGGGCAGCTCTGGACCCACAGGATGAGGAGGGGGGTGACACCAGGCAGTGCCACCATCCCTCCCCGAGCTCTGCCCCACAGGGGCCGTGCTCCCCACTTTTGTTTGTCCACCCCCTCCCTCCCCCCGCCACAGCACCGTGTAAATACTGACACAGCCTTCCCTGTGCCTCAGTTTCCCCATCCATAGGGATGGGACGACTCCCTGAGAGGCATCAGTCCCCTCGGAGTGAGAAAAGGGGCTGCAATTGCTGTAGGGAAGAGGCGGGAAAGCTTTCCCTGGAGTCAGGGCTTGCACGGGAGGCAGAGCAGGAGCGGGTCCCA
>NW_009952685.1:78899-97360 GCF_000747805.2 Chaetura pelagica | reverse complement strand
GGCTGTTTGGGGCTGGGGAGGGGGCAGGAGGGGCTGTTTGTGGGTCTGCTCAGAGCCAAGTGCTGGAGGTTGGGGCAGGAGGTGACTTGGAGCTTCAATGACAGAAGAAGACAGGCCGGGCTGTTGAGATGTGGAGTGAGGAGAGATGAGTGATTTGCTCTGGTCTGTCCCCCAGGGACAGTGTTTGTGGTGCAGTGGGACAAGGTCTATCTGCAGGGGAAGGAGGACATGGGCAGCTTCACCTTCCAGGCCGCCCTGCACAGCAGCGGGAGAATCGTCTTCGGGTACAAGGAGGTGAGAGAAGGTTCTGCTGGGGAAGGAGGGTCCCTGTGGGGGATCCCTGAGGGTCTGGTGGGAGCTGTGGTGGTAAAACTGTTCACACACTGGGTCTGGGCATTCCCTAAAGCACTGGAGACCCCTGCAGTGGCAGCAGGAGCCCGGGGCAGGGCTGGGCTCCATCTCTGCCTCTCTCCCTGCTGCAGATCCCAGTGCCAGTCCTGCAGATCAGTGCCACCCAGCACCCTGTCAAGGCTGGGCTTTCTGATGCCTTCATGGTCCTCAACCCAGCTCCCGACGTGCCTGGTGAGTGGCTGCACTGGGGGAACTGGGGAGGGGGCTGCTGGGGCAGGGGAGCAGCTGATCCCAATCCTGCAGGGATGCCAAGGCTGCCCTGGGATCACAGCTGGGAGAAGGAGAGATGGGAAGTCCTGGTCCTTGGGCACTGCAGGACATGGGGCTGCAGAGCTTGGCTTCATGGTGGAGAGTGTGGGGGCCCAGCTGCACAGATGTCCCTCGTGTCCCACGTCCCCTGGTGTGTCTCTCTTGGGGTGCATCTCTCCATGGCCCCGTGCTTGGGGTGTCCCCAGCCCAGGGACACTGTCTGCTCTGGTGAGGTGCTGCAGGGGGAAAGGCTTCTCACCCAGCCTGCTCAGCATCCCTGCCACCTGCCAAGGTGGTGCTGCCCTGCTCTCCAGCTGATGAGGAGGAGGGGAGGAAGGGCTGCAAAGGAGACTGCAGAGGGAGGAGGGGGGGTGGGGGGGCTGGGTGTCCCCTTCCTGCAGGTGTGGGGGTCCAGGGGGGGCTGCTGAGGGCTGTCCTGGGGAGCACAGCACTGGGGCTGCTGGGATCTGCACGTGAGGGCAGGACAAGGGGATGGCCACATACATGTCCACACGCTCATTCCAGGGGTGCCATAAGCTGCAGGTATGGGGTGAGCCCCCCAAAAAGGCTCTTCCAGCTTCTCCTGTCCCCTCTTGTCACAAGGAGCCCAACCTTGCCCCTGCCTCCACTCGGGGCTGCTGCTGTTCCCTGTTATTTCTGGAGCTGCCACCTGGGCCTCCCTCATCACCCCTGTACCCCAGGTTGTGTAAAACCCTCCCCCAGGCTGGTGCCTCCCCCATCCCCATGGGCTTGCTGAGCCCCCCTGCCTGCCCCACTGGGGGAAGGGGAAGTAGGGGGAGAAGAAATGCAAGAATTGGGCAGGAAAATAACTAATGAGGTGAAGAAACAAAGGCTTGAGGGGCAGGAGAGGAGGAGGTGGGAGGGGAGGGAGCTCCATCCTGCTCATCCATGGGGCTCCCAGTGTGGAGCAGAGCAGTGAGGAGCTGCAGCCCTGCTGGCAGGACAGGCCTGAGGATCTTCACAGAGTGCACCAAGCCAGGGAGGCATCTTGGCTGGTGTCACCACCTCAACTGACAGCAGAGGCTGGGAGAAAATCTGGGAGAAGCCTGAATTCAGGCTAGACCCGTCTGGTCTCTGGGAGGAAGGGAAAAGAGGAGGAAGGGGGACAAGGCATGAGGGATGGAGAAGGAGGAAGTTTTGGGGGCAAGGAGGAGGTTTCTGGGGGGAAGGAGGAGGTTTTGGGGGGAAGGAGGAGGTTTTGGGGAGGCAGCTGCAGAGCAGGAGCTCCGGGGGAGGCTGCAGCCCTGTGGGTCACAGCCCAGGAACGTGTTGTGCAGCTCCGTGTGTGTTGAGAGGGATGCAGGGCTGGAGCGTGGCCATCTCTGGAGCCTCTGGTCAGGGAGAGGGGACAGAACTCCAGGCTCCTCCTGACAAACCATGGAAGAGGTGACCCAGGCCCTGACATCCCTCCTGCCCTCCCAGCACCTTCTCCCCCAGCCTGGCAGCTCCGTACACCGTCCCCTCCCACAGGAATGACCCCCAAAAGCTGGGACCACCTTTTCCTTCCAGCTGGAAGGCTGCAGCAGCCCCCCAGGCTTTCCCCACACAGGCTGGGATGGGGCAGGGTGGGCAGGGGGGGTCTGTGCCCCGTGTCCAGCCCGGGTTCCCCGTTCCAGAGTCGCGCCGTCGGACCATCTACGAGTATCACCGCGTGGAGCTGGACACCAGCAAGATCACCAACATGTCAGCTGTGGAGTTCACCCCCCTGCCCAGTAAGTCAGACAAGCTGGTGTGGTGCCCCAGGGTGTGTTTCCCCTCGTAGAATCCATAAGGTTGGAAAAGGCCCTGAAGATCATCAAGCCCAACCACCAACCCAACGTCACCGCACCCACCAAACCGCCTCCCCAGCGTGATTTCTGAGCACCCCCAGGGGTGGTGGCTCCTCCACTGCCCCAGGCAGCAGGTCCCAGTGTGTGCCAGCTGTGGCTGGGACAGGAGCCTGGGCCACAGCAAAGCCCAGCTCACATGGGAGAAGCTGATAAAGGCAGTGGCACCTCACCAGATTTGATCAGCACCCTCCAAGTAAGTGAGAAGGGAAATGGTCCCAATGCCCCTGGGAGCAGGTTGATGGTTCTCATTGCTCCCCAGTACATCCCCTCTCATCCCAGTACTTTGAGTCCTTATTTCCAACACTGACAGCCCTTCCCACCTCTCCAGTCACTGAAATCCCTTCTCTCTGCTCCACGAGCTGCAGCTCATTTTGCTGGACACAGGTTCACTCCAGGTCTGTCTACAAGGCAGTTCCTGCCCCTCCACACACCAATAAT
This sequence comes from Chaetura pelagica, assembly GCF_000747805.2. Taxonomy (NCBI): domain Eukaryota; kingdom Metazoa; phylum Chordata; class Aves; order Apodiformes; family Apodidae; genus Chaetura; species Chaetura pelagica. Next base: position 94,412 of record NW_009952685.1, on the reverse strand, counting down.
GTTTGTGTTCAACAGGGACATTTTCAGTGTTGGGATCCAGGGAGACACGTGTGCCAGGGGAGCTGCTGTGTGGCCTGTAAATACAGAGCAGGGAGTAAATCTGCCACGAAAATACCAAGGTTATGCAGTGGAATGGTCTCTCCGGGGTATTTTAGGACAGGGCTGACAGCAGGCAGAGTTACTGCAGAGCTGAGCATAAATAACCAGTCTGCAAGCTTAGTTTTTCCCCCACCCTGGTTTGTTTCCCCAGCAGCCAGGGCAGCTGAGAGCTGGGCCTGCAAAGCACCCACGGAGCTGGAGAGAACTAGACTCCACTTTTTGCTTCTGGGGGTTTCATTTTTAGCCTTATTCAGGTAAAAACTGGGTTATCCCTCTGCCTCTTCTCCAGAGGTCCCTGTTTGCTCCTGCCCCCACGCAGCAGGGGGCTGGGAGCTCTAGGGGGGCAGGGGAGGGGATGAGGCTGGTGGCCCCCAGAGGAGGATGGGTCTGGGTCTGAGTCTGGGGTGGCAGCTGCTGTGACTTTGCCTGTGAGGGGCAGCACAGGGAGCCTGGGGATGAAGTGATGGAGTGTCTGGGTCAGGATGGAGCTGTGCCAGGTGCCCCAGGTGGGATGGGGATGCTGCTGCCTTGCAGGGTCCTGTGCACTGATGCAGGATGTGACCCTCTGGTCCTCTGCCTCCATCCCTGGTGGTGCTGCCTGGGATCCCCAGGGCTTGGCAGAACTGCTGACTCCCCTGACTGGTTTTGCAGACAAACCCTCTTGGCCATCTTTTCTAGACTGGGTGTCAAGCACTTGGTTCTTTGCAAGCAGCTCGTGCTCTCCAGCCTGGAGATGTTCTTGCAGGACCAGGTAGTGTGGACACAGCAACAGAGGGTGGAAGTGTCTGCCCTGCTGCCTTCCTCCTGAGAACACCCTCTGTAAGTGAGGAATGGCCCAAGTCTCAGATGGGTTTTAATTCCCAGCTGAACAGACTGGGAAGATGTTTACAGGTGGACTGGGAGCCCAGTCCTGCTAGAAGGTACTGCCTTGTCCTGCCGGTCCATTGCAGGGAGGAGCTGGGCTGGGGACTCATCTCTTGCTGCTCAGGCTCTGCCAACACCTGCAGCAGCTGCTCCTGGTGCCCACGCAGATGCTGGGGTGTCACTGGTACCTCTCTCCTCTCTCCTTTCCAGCCTGTCTCCAGCACCAGAGCTGTGAGATGTGTGTGACCTCAGAGCTGACCTTCAACTGCAGCTGGTGTCACGTCCTGCAGAGGTAACTGGGACCAGTTTCCTTCCCTTGCTCATGTTTCTATAGATCTGGGAGAGCAAGAGCAGCTCCAGCTCTGGTGCCTGTGTCAGTGTTGCTGGGGTTTTATTATTTTGTTGCTGTTGGGTTTTTTTGTTGCTTTTGGCTCAGTTGAGGTGCTGCTCTCCCAGCCTCACGGTTGAGCTGTGCCCTGGTCTCTGGTTACAAGCCACGGAAAGGAGACACTTCCCAAGCCCAGGGGGGGTTTTGGTCCTCATGTTTTGATGCAGCAGGTGGAACAAGTTGAGACCAGAAGTGCGACTGAAGGTGGGGGAAGCTCCTCCTGCCCGGGCTGTGGCTGTGACAGGGGAGCAGGGCAGGGAGGCTGGGACAGGCTCAGCAGGTGGGACACAGGGCTGGGGATGCTCCTCAGCCCCAGAGCTGTGGGGACAGGTTCTCCTTGCCAGGGATGGGGGGCACTTGCTGCTTTTTTTGGGGGGGTAAAGGGAGGATCTTTGCTGACAGTCCCAGCCCTGCCCAGTCCTGCTCCTCACTCTCCTTCAGCTTCAGCAGCAATAGGAGCATGAGGGAGTTTAATGAGATTTTGCTGAGATATTTATCTAGAGCTCGTGGCAGGGGAGGGGACCCAGTAACACAGATCCTCACAGCACGGGGACAGTGGGGACATTCCTGGCTCTCCCAGGGAGGTTCTGCCTGCCCCCCTTCCCCAGCTCTTCCTGCAAAGGCTCATCCCAGCACCTTCACTCTCTCTAACCCTTCTCTGGCCACGCTCAAGACTTTCCCCCTCTCCTTCCACACAGCAGCTCCAGGCAGGGATCAGCAGGGCAGCTGGGACAGGGACAGATCCTGAGACAATGACCCTACAAATCCAGGTTGATTCGTTGTCTTTCAGGGGGGCTGGGACACATTTTTGAGCCAGGAAACTTCATTTTCCACTGCCAGCTGCTCAGGGGTGGCTGCAGATCAGAGCAGATCATGCTCTCCTAGCTGGAAGGGCTACATGAAACCAGATGTGGCTTTGGTAGCAAACCCAGGGCTGGGGTTCAGTGGCTTAATGTGGATCCTGTTGGAGCTGAACCCCCAGGGCTCAAGAGCTTTGTCACTCTGCTTGTCCCAAATTCCCCGTCTCTGCAAACCTGAGATTCCAAAGGCAGTTGCTGCTGCTGCTGTTGCACAGGGACCTGTTGCTGTGTTGGCTAAAGCCCCGTTCCTGTGGCTGTCCCTGTGGGGGCAGCTGGGTCCCCAGGAGCCCCAGGGATGCAAAGAGGAATCACCCTTGGGAAGTGGGATGGGAAGCACAGGCTGGAGCTGCCACCATCTCCTTGGTTTTGAGCAGGTTGGTGCTGCTAAACCAACGTGACCCTTCCCAAGGAGGTTGGCATGAACTTAGGTCCTGAGTCCAGCTCTGTGATTGACCCCCCGAGTCATCTCAGCTCCCTGCTGGGCTGGGGAGGTTGTTTTGGCCTTGGAAGTGCTACAGAAATGGTGCTTGAAGCAAAGATCTCAGTGACTCAGCAGGACCTGAAGTTCTTTTGGGCTTCTCCTCTTTTATTGGTTGGGAGTTGGGTAAATAGGAGTGTGAGCTGAACCCCTGATTCAGCTGATGGTGTCCCCAGAGACTTCCCAAAGGCCAGAGTGCTGCTTCATTCCCTCTGTTTCTGGAGGGGTTTCTCTTGCTGGTGTTTTCCTGATGCTGTTTATAATTTCTTGAATGTGTTTTTCCTGTGCAGATGTTGCTGGGAAAAAAAAAACAACCAACAAAATCCAAAACCCAAACAACACACCCTTGTGGAGATCATGGCCTTGCCCTGGCACAGAGTCCAGGGACTGGAAATTCAGCCTCAGCCTGTATCTTTTTCCTATTTCTCTGCTTCTCTGTTTCCCTTGGAGAAACAGTGTTGACCCTTTTCCTCCTCTCTGAAGAGGAAGGTTTGGGTCCAGCACAGCTGCACTGGAAGCCCCATCTCTCTGGACACCAACTTGTACATCATCTTTCCAGCCCTCAGATATTTTTTTGACCCAGTATCTGTAGGCAGGGCCCATGGGGGCAGCACTGGGGACTCCTGGGCAGCTTAGAAATCCTGAGCAATGTCACCCAGCAGCAGGGAATGAGCTGCTGTGTCCCAGGAGTTCTCCTGCCCCAGCTTCACCCTCTTTTCCTCCCCAGATGCTCCAGTGGCTTTGACCGGTACCGGGAGGAGTGGTTGTCCTATGGCTGTGGCCAGAAGGTGAGGCTGAGAGGAGCATCACCCCTCCTGCTAGGAACACTGCTGAACTCCAGGAAAAACCCACCCCAGTGGCCACATCCCAGCTCAGAAGATCCACACTCAGCTCCACTTGGCCCCTGCTGCTCAGGAACAGCCCCAGTGTCCCTGCAGTTACCCCTCCTGTCCCAGCAGGACCACGGATCCACTTCCCAGAAGATTTCTCTGTTGGAGCAGCTACAAGATGGTCCCTGTCACCCAGGACTCATCCTGCTGTGTCTTGTTTCTGTGCCTGTGGGTGCTGGATGTTCAGTGAAGGTGCAGAGGCCTCTGGCAGCCACCAAATGGTGCAGTTGGAGTGCACTGGGATATTTTTCTCTCCCCCTCCTGCAGCGTGACTCTTACTCACTCTCAGGCATGAAGAAATTAGCCCTTGTGATTTTTATTTTTTTTATTTTTTTTCCCCCCTTGTTAGCACAATTATCTCCACATTGGATGAACTAGTTTCTTTGTCTTGGAAAGATCAGCTCTAAGGAAACATCTGTTTCTGCTTTGGGTTTTGTTTTTTTTTTATTGGTTTTTGGTTCTGGTTTTGTTGTGTTTTTTTCCCCCCAATGAAAATTCAGCTCAGTTCCCTGAGTGAGGGACAAGGAGGTCACAGGACCTGTGTGAGGTCATTCAGTGATACAAGAGGGTCAGACTGTAGGACCTTGCCAGATCATTGTCATTTGTCCTACTTAAGTGGTTCCCAAACTTTTTCTCCTCTTCTCCAACCTCCAGGTCACCCCCTCCCCCATATTTCACCTGGAACTTCTGGACCACGTTCCCTGCTTCCACTCCAGTGTTAGAAGCCCAAGGGCTCCCCACGGGCTCCTGGGCACTCCTGCTGGAGGGAGAGCAAGGAAAAGTAGCTGCTCTTTGTTTTCTCTCCAGTCAGATGAGAAGACCTGCGAGGATTTAGCAGAAGGTGACCACTACTCAGCACCTCCTGACAGCTCCTTCTCTCCCCTGGATGAAGGTGTCACCCCCTCCACGTCCTCTCTCTTCCTCGACAGCCTCACCACAGAAGGTAGGGACAGGGGGGTGAGCAGGGACACCCCATCCTCAACACTCACCCCTCGAGGGCTCTTTCACTCCCCGGCCTCCTAAAGCAAATTAATCTCCAGATAAACACAGTAACAAACTGGCTCTGAAGCACCAGGACAGGGGTGGGAAGAGGAGGCTGGGGAAGGAAGGGGCAGCTTGAGAGGTGAGACTTGGGGTGATGTGAAGGGGAGGGATTGAAACCTCGTGGTGGGAAGGGTTCCAGAGATGCACCACAGCCTTTCCACACGTTTATGAAGGTCAAGAATCAAGCAACCCCTGCTGGGACCCTGCACCACAGCAGAGGGTGATACTTAAACCAGAGGCTCATGCTTTTCACTGCTGGTCCTGGCAGGTGGCTCAGGCTGCCCCTGCTCTCGGGCTGGGGGTTGTTCCCCTGCTCAGGAATGGTGTTTGTTCCAGCCCAGGAAAGCTCCACACAAGGAGCTGAGTTTCCCTCGGGACACCCATGTTGTAAAGCTGGATAATCCCATTAGCACAGGGCGGGCTCCTGCCGGCAGGTACCGCTGCCGTTTGGCTGCTTAATGGTCCCTAAAGCAAACTGCTAATTAGAATGAAGAGAAAGGAACATTAGTAATTGTCCTCCAGCAACGGGTAACATCAGCACCGAGATGATTTTCCAACTCGCCGCCAATCCCTGGAACAGGCACGAGAGGCTTCCTGGGAGATAGTCAAGCATGAAGTTCGTTTGTAACCTTGAAAAGAAACAGCTGGGGCAGGCAGGGAACTTCATCTGGAGCAGCACAGGAAAGGAACAAGGAAAAAAGGGGGGGACCCACCGGGGGGGACCCACCCCTCTGCAGCCTCCCCAGCCGGGCCAGCCCCACTGGCTGCTGCTGTGTCAGGGTGAGCCAGGCAGGAGGATCAGGATTCCAGCTGGGATTGTGAGGCTGGGGATGTGGAGGCCACCAAGCCCAGGAAGCCTTCTACAAAACCTGCTGGTACTTCCAGAGCTTGATGAAGAACAGAGCTGGAGTTTGAGCCCCCTTGGAAGACACCTGCAGCCATGGGGGCTCTGGGCCTGTGCCAGCAGCTGGAAGTGCCACCCTGGGGGCTTCCAGAGTGAGCACAGGGGTCACTGTCCTCAGGTGTTGGTGCTCCAGGTGTCACCTCTGTGAAGGAAAACAACAAACCATGAGCCACCTCCTTTCACTGCTTGTTTCCTGGGTTCCTTCCCCTCCCATCAAACTCAGAACTGTCCCTGGCAAAGAGCTGTGTCCTGGCAGGACAGCAGGTGGGAAGCATGTGGAATATTCTAGAAGGCTCCTAACTTGGTTCCTTTTTGTTGTTGTTTTTCAGATGACACGAAGCTCACTCAGTCTGCAGGGAGTGAAGGTAGGTCCTTCATCCCCTCCCTCCTGCCCACAGCCCTTCCAAGTGAAAACATTCTTGAAATCCAACACCCCAGGGAGCTGTGCTGGGTGGGCAGGACAGGCTGGAGGGATGTGATCAAGATAACACCTTGTCCTTCCCCTGGTGATACCATGCCAGGCAGTGACAAGTGAGAGTCAGTCTCTTTTACCCTTCTGCTGTTTCTCCCCTTTTCCCACTCAGTCCTGCTGTGCAAATCAAGATGAGGAGTTTTCTCTTTCTATGTAATTCCCTTTTTTGCAGTTTTTCACATAGACACAAAGTCTTTTTTTTTTTTTTCTTTTGAATTTCCCCAGCTGTGCCAAACAGTGTGAAATCCAAATATTGTGTCCTTAGCCCAGCTCTGCCTTTTTCATCTCTGTTCCTATGAAGCTTTTATCACTCCAGGTCAGTTCAGCAGCCACAAGGGCAGGGAACTGAACTGTTGCTGTAAAGCTCTAATTGCAGAGCACGGGAAGGATCTGAGCCCTCTGAGCCTGATGTCAGGGCTGCAAGAACTGTGGTTGGATGCAAACCAGGAGCCCATCCCTCTTACCTCAAAGCAGCTCGGGGATGTTAAACTGGCTCAACTGGGTGCAGGATCAGTGCCTTTGCAGACATGGGGCCTTTTGAAGTGCAAGAGCTTCCAACTTGTTCCTCAGGTGGCTGGTGATGTCCCTGTTAACCTGTGCCACCCACCCCCTGCACCCCTGTGCCCTTGCAGAGTCCCAGCTGAGGAGGCAGGGCTGGGGGGACACGCTGAGGACCCCACTCAGCGCCTGGCTGGTGGCTCTGTGGGGTGAGCAGCCAAGATATTTAGAATATGGATTGGAGGGGGGGGATCTTTCAAAGCAGCCCCTGCTGTCACCTGCTGCTGGAGCTCACCCAGCAGCTCTGGTGCCTCCTCCCCTCTGGCTGAGCCCCAGGGCAGCAGGCTGGGCTGCTCCCCCCACACCTGCAGAGCTCTGGGAGGTCTCGCTTTTCTTTCCCCTTCCCCTGTCCTTTTACTGAGCTCTCAGCACAGCCTGGGGCTCAGCTGGCTCCTCCTCTGCAGGGGTCCCCAGCAGCCTTCCCTCCAGGAAGGCCAGCACCCCGATTCACACCGGGACCATCGTGGGGATCGTGCTGGCCGTGCTGCTCATCGCAGTGATCATCCTGGCTGGAATTTACATCAGCAGCCACCCCACCTCCCACGCTGCCCTCTTCTTCATTGAGGTGAGTGGGGAACCTTCTCTCTGGCCAGATTTATCTTCCTCTGCCATCAACACCAATCCTGACCTTCCAGGGAAGAGAAGAGGTGAGAGGAACCTTGACAGAGTTCATCTGAGTTCCTTGTCATGGTCCTGCAGTCACAGCTCATCTCCCAACCTCCAGCTGATGATGTTTTAAACTTGAGCTCTCTCTCCCTCCCACACTGGTTTATTTTGCTCCTTTTCACACGGTGCCTTTTTCCCCCCCCATGCAATGTTAAGACTCTCCCACCTTCTTGCATGAGCAGCCTGGTCCAAGGGCTCAGCTGGAGCTGTGACACACTCTAGATCCCTGCCTTTGGAATTGCCCAGCTGGGTTTTGTTGACTAAAATTGTCAGACTGATAGATGTCACGCCATCAGCTGCTGCAGGAGAGGGGGTGGGAAAGCTCTACATGGAAGAATTTAATTCTCCCAAAGACAGGGGGTCCAACAATCTCCATCTGCTGTTAGAAGCCTGAGGGTTGCTGGGGGCAGGATCCCGAGGCAGTGGGAAGTGGGTTGGACCCTGGCACAGGAGCTGCTGTGGAGGGAGTGAGCAGCTCTCCACCCTCAGCCTGCCCTGAGCATTCCCTGGCTGCTCCTTGAGCACTTCCCTCCATCTCTCCTGGCTGCAGAGACAGGACTTGGAGCTACGTGGGCTCCACCAGGTCAGTCCCTGAGCTCTGATGTGTCTGTTTGCTGGGGAGGGGCAGGAGTTGTCCTTGTGCTGCAAGTGCAGAGAAGACACAGAGCTGATGTGTCTGTGGTTTCACAGGATGCCTGTGGCCACCCCCAGCTGCACAGGCCACCCTTGTCCTGAGGCTGATTGGAAATTTCACTTAGAATTTCCATTTCCTCCCTGCTCCCCATCTCACCCTCCATTAGTAGGTCAGCTCAGGGGGACCAACGCACTGCAGTGAACTCTTAAAACTGTGTTTTTATTAAGAAAAAGTCGACCTTCCACAAAGGCAACATTGTTTTTCTCTTGGGACTGAGACCCCAGTCTCCCTGCAGGCGTGATGTGAAGGTCCCTGTCCCAGCTTCTGATGGGTCTTTGTTTCTGTCCACAGAGAAGGCCCCATCCCTGCCCTGCCATGAAGTTCCGGAATCACACCAACCACAGCAGCTACTCGGAGGTGGAGCCAGGCAGCCAGGAGAAGGAGGGCTTTGTGGAGGCAGAGCAGTGCTGAGCACTTCTTCCCCTGCCCCTCCACCCTCCCCTGTCTTCAAGCGTTGGTGGAGTCTTCTGTTATTCTATTGCAAAGTCTTTCCCCTCCTGGAAAAGAAAGAGCAAGTAGAAGGAAAAAAAAAACAAACAAAAAGACCCGATGGAGGGTTGGAAAAGAGTGGGAAGTGGTGAATTTGGGGCTGGAGCTGCCTGGGTTCCTCACGGGAACAGCAGCAGTTGGGACATTGGACTCTGCCTACAGCCCAGCACCAAAGCCCTGGATGTGGCAGCAGAACAAAGTGCAGGCCCAGATGTGGTTTGAAGGGGGGTTTTTGTTGTTCTGTGCTTGGGTTTTTACCCCCCCGAGTGTGGGTCACTGCCCACCCACACCTCCCCACCCCAGCAGAAGCCTCCCCAGGGGCAGCAAAGGGGGAACCCAAGTGTGGGCAAACCAGAGTTTGCCTCAGGTCCCTGGGGGCAGCAGGATGGATTCTGTGGTTCTGTGCTTTTTGCTGCACGTTCCAGTTCTGCCCTCAGGGAAGTCAGGCTGGTTGGCCCTGCCCCAGAGCTGGGTGGTTGGGGCAGGTGCTGGCCCAGGGGAGGGAAGGTTGGCTCTCCAGGGTTCCCCTGTCCCTTCTCCCCCATCTCTGTCCCTTCCCCTGCCCTTCCCTTCACCTTCTTTTGGAATATGTAACACTTAATTTTGTCTTCCTGGCTGAGAAGCCTTGAGCCCTTGTCCTTTCATCCTGCAGCTGGTTCCACCACCACAGCTTCAGCTCCCTGCCCTCCTCTCCTTTCCAGGCAACAGCTCCTAGCCCTGCTCCAGAGAAAGGGACACCTGAGCTATTTGAAGGGCAAAAACCCTGTGGAGGCTTCACCTTCAGGATGTGGGTGAGCCAAGGGCTTCCATGCACTTTTTGGCATCTAATTAGTTTGCTAAATTACTAATTATGATCCTTTCTTTAAAGGAGACAGAGTCTAAGAACATTTTTATCTTAGATTCCTCCAAAATACATCCTCAGGGCCTGGCCACTAATCCAGCAGGAACAGAGATGGTTTGGATGGCAGGGGCTGGGGGCACCAGTGAGAGCAGTGTCCTCCCACAGGCTAAATCCTGACACAAATCCAAGCTGATCCCTGGGCCTTTCCCAGCCTAAGGTGTGAAGGCAGATGTGCCTTGGCACCCTGGACAAATGTGAAAATCCCCTTGTTAACATCATTGTTTTTAGAGCAGATTCAAATCAGTGGAATTTTTTGTCTATTATTTTATGACTATGTCTGTGGTGGCCCCTGCTCTGGCTTTGGATGGAATGTGGTGATTCCAGAATCTGACCCTCACAAAGGGCTTTGACATAAGACCTCTCAGGGTTTTGTTGTTTTTTTTTTACTCCTCCTGTGCAATCAGAATTCAAACTAATCTGCAGAAATCTGCACCCTACTTCCCCAGACACCAGCTGCAGGATTGGACCCTAAACTGAGCAAATCTTGTCTGAAAAAAAAGAGAGAATCCAAACTCCAGCATAGGGTTAAGTTTTCTTTACCCCACCAAAACAAAAAAAAAGAAAAAGGTGGGTTTTATGGGGCTTTTCCCCCCTTTTTTAATTTTCTCTGGCTCCTCAGTTATTTATTCTGATAATCATCTTTGGTACATATTTTACCCACTGGCTGGTTCAGCTGTCACTGGGGGTGATTACTGCCAAAGGCAGGGTCTGTCTAATTAATGTTTTCCTTCTCATCTGCTGAATTTATATAGCCATTAAAGATACAGATGGATGCTTTGTGGCATTTAGACCCCAGATTATACTTCCTCATACGTTGCCTGCGTCTTGTGATGGCATAAAGGCACCAAGATGCTGCAGCAGGGTCAGGCAGACTGAGTCATGCCAAGTTGTTATGGTCCAGTCTCTCTTTAGACACATTTTACAGATAAATTTTATTCCCAAATAAAGCTTTCAACTGGAAAAGGTTGGGTTTTGTTCCCCCCTGTTTCTCTGAAGTAGAAAGAATTCAAAGAGATCCTGTCATCTAGGGTTTTTTTGCTCCTTTGACATGGTTATGAGCTGGTAAGGAATTTTCTCTGGATTGATCTCCTCTCAAATAATGGCTTTGGGTTTTACTGGTTTTCTGAATCTACACACACAGTCACAGCAAGATGTTGGGTACTCCTCTTCCTGACACCCCCTAGAAATGTTCAGTAATACTCAGGAGGAGGAGAAGAACATCCAAGTGCACAGAAATGGCTGAGATGCATAAAATACCAGTTCCTCAGGGTGGGGGATGCCAGTTCTAAGTGCCTGGAGTGAAAAAAAAAGAAAAAGCTTTTTTTTCCTTCAAGGAAAGAAAAAACCAAACCAGGCTCTTGTGTGTTCTGTGATGTCTGTTCTACTGACGAATGTGGTTTGGGGAACTGTCAGGTAGAGCATCAACAGCTCCACTTCATCACCTCTAAGACCTTGTGGTGGAGTAGATGGAGAAGTTACTGTTCAGGGGAAGGTCTGGATTCCACCAGGCTCTGCCATGACCCAGCCTGGAGCAGCAAGGTGCTGGTGTTTCAAGGAAGAGAAAAAAATGTAGTTGTTCTGTCCTACCTTTTGACATGAGGTCTGGCTCAGGGCACTTGGAGTTCCCACCTGGGCAGCTCCTGAGGCAGCAATCCTGTCTGAATATTCTTGGCACATGGCTTGGTACTTGGAGAGAAGAGGGTTTCCCTGAAATTGCAGGAAACCCAAGGGTCATGTTGCTGATGCCTGGAAGAGAAAAATGTCTTTACCATCACAAAGTACTGCTCTAATGCTGGAGAGTCTGTGTACCAGTTAAGTGCTGGGTGCACCAAGTCACTTGGGCTGAAGGCTCCTTCCCTGTCTGGGGGACTCTGACTCCAAGATGCTGGTTAATCCTGGGAGGCTAGAGTGCTGGAGCAAGGCTGTGCTGATGGCAACTGATCTACAAAGAGCTACATTTTGCTTTTAATCATGTGGCTTCTGTGGCCACCTCCCTGGGTTTTCCTTTGGATTCTGAGGAGCCCAACACTGGCACTTGCTTCAAAGCCATGTCCTCGTGTGTGTGGAGTTGTGACCAGGCTGGGCTGTGACCTGTGCCCAGCTGGGTAAAAGAGGATGCAAAATCCAAACAGCTTCTTTGTCTTTCCAAGCTCTCTGCCCTAGCACGATGTGGCAACTGCTGAGAATGTCAGTGGGGTGGAAGGCAAGACAAAAATGCCATCATGGATCTGCTCCTTGACCCTCCACTGCTCTCAGGAGGTGGGAAAACACAGCACGGGGTGTGTCTGAGCCCTGCATGAGGCTGGGGCTGCTGGGGGACAACCCCAGTGGGTGCAGAGCCCAGATCAAAAGACATTCTGTTAAGAACTAAAGGCCTATTTCCCACATACTTGAATTTACAGCACAGTCAGGCTACTTGGGGGACTAAAGGCACTTCAATTGTCTTTTAATGCAATGTATTGACTATGGATTATCTGCATGGAATACAGTTTATTATTAAAAAATAGCCCCCCACCCCTTTGTCCCTGCTGCCCTTCTGGAAAGAATAGCACCAGTTTTTGGTACCTCCTTTCAGTGGCTACAACCCTTCTGCAGTATTGGCAGAAGCAGTGAAATATCTGCTGCTTCTCACTCTCCCTGTCACCTGCCCAAGCCCCTCACATCCTGTTCAGCCCCAACACTTTCAGGCTGGGAGAAACTGATGCTACAACACAAACAGCTAGGAGTACAGTTAAACATGATTAAACAAGTATAGTCTCCCAAAATCTTTTTCTATTCTTCTGAGCAGAGATGTAGCAGAGATATGATTATAAAATACACATGAATTATCTCTATTTTTATACACACATGAGCAACTACTTTATAATACACAAATATAACAAAAAAAGTCACCTCTCCTGAAAAAGTAGTTTTTATACTAAAAAATCATCCCAGAAACAGTAAAATACTTAAGTCATTATGCAAATAACCAAGGGTTTATGCCCTGGAAATGCAACTATAACCTCGGGGACAACAGCAGGTTGAACCATAGTGAGCAGCAGGGAAACAAGGGAGGGAGCAGGTTACTGCCAAGGGGGCTGCGGGTGCTGGGGTAAAACCTCCAACAGATAAAACAATAATTGGCTCCATATCCCTGCACGACACACAGCAGAGTCTGCTGGGTGAGTCAACAATCCCCCCCTTAACTCTACACTTTGTAACAAACTGCTTTCTTCAAGTATAAACGAGAGGCTGCATCCAAGAGCCTTAATAACATTCCAGAGTTTCAGTGAAACGTCAGCAGAGAACAAACATTTGGCAAACAAGGAAAAATTTGATTGAAACAGAGAAAGCACAGCGGAAACTTGACTGCAGATGAAATGACATGAAGCATTACACCTTCCTTCTGCAGAAGAATTCCCATTTTTGTGATGTTTGTAGTGCACTAAATGCTGCTCTGATTAGTGCTGGTCCTAGTGGTGCCATTTTTGCAGGGCTCTCTTTTGCCTCCCACCACATTTCATGTTTTTCTTTTTAAAGCCCCAGCTCGGTGAAGTGCAAAAGAATCTCACCTCTCTGCCTGCTGCTCTGGAGAGTTCTGGCTATTTACCTCTAGACCCTGTGCTGGTGGAGAATCTCTGCAGACACAAAGAATGTTTATTCTAAAATAAAAGTAAAAAGAACACCTTGAAGTAATATTGAAGGCCGGTTTTGGGAGGCTGAACACACACCTCCTGCCCCCAGAGCTAAAAATGCAAAACTTGAGCAGGACAGAGGGAGAAAAGAGCCCTTCCCATGCAGTTTGTCCAGGCACGACAGACTGCAGAGGCCCTCCCCTCACCCTGGAACCACCTGGACTAGAAGGGGAAAGCTCCTCCAGGCATTTCTCCAGTTCCCCACCCCACTACAGAAAAGCTTCCTCCCTTTCCTATTTGCACACAGTTCTGCATCTCAACACAGCTGCTCCTGGCCCAGGGCTCTGCTCTGCTTCGTCCTGAAAATCAGGCATGTGATAAATGAAATAATGACTGAAAACTGGTTTGATAGCACAAAAGTTTTAGATGCTGCCAATGCAGCCGTTGCAGAGGAATTTAATAACAGACTCAAGCACGGGTGTGGCTGTGGCTGCCTCCAGGCTTCCTATGGGTTTTAGCTGCCTAAGGTGCTTGGGCTTTTTGGAAAGATCTCACCACCAACCCTGTGTGTCTAAACACCAGGGATTCCAAACTGGCTCCACCTCAGCCCTGCTTTGCTATTTAAATGCTGCCACCGAGCACCTGAGTCACAAGGGATATTTTTACCAGAGTTACATAAAAAGTTGCTCACATGTTGGGTGCAGGCAGGGCAGAGATGGATGAGGTCTGTGAGACAAGGCCACTCATGCACAGAACAAGCAGTTTCCACTCCAGCAGAACCAGCACCATCGTTTGTAATGACCCAATGGTGCTTTTTTGCCTTATTAGCTTTCATCCTGTCATCTCAACAGATTTAACAAACATCGACTGGATTACACAGCCTCAAATGAAAAAAAAAAAGCCCAAACAAAACACCAACCAACCCACAACTGTGACTCATTCAACCAACTGAAAGCAAACATAAGATAAAACTTTTACCCCACAACTCAATTAACTGGTGGGACTTTGTGTGGCTGCTGCTCTCATTAATTGTGCCAATCATGACGTAGTTAAATGTCTTTAGGTCCACAGGAGCCTGGACATGATACTGTCCCATCTCTGGAAGTGTTGAAGGGCAGGTTGGATGGGGCTTGGAGCAGCCTGGGGTGGTGGGAGGTGTCCCTGCCCATGCAGGGGGTGGGACTGGATGACCTTTAAGGTCCCTTCCAACCCAAACCATTCCATGTTTCTATGATTCTATGGTATGAACACATCAGAAAATACCCTGACATTCCTGAAATGCAGATCTTTTGTGGTGGGACACAGAGGTGAGAATCAGCATGGGATTCCTTTCTCTGCATGGCAGGATTCCTGATGGATTTCCAGAGGCAGGATGCAATTGCATCAGGAGATGCTCAGCCAGGCATTGCCTCCCCCCTGTGAAAAGAAACAGGGACAACGTACATCTTGAGGCTCCACCTGGCTGGTGCTGCCCAGTTGTGCAGGCAAACTGCACAGAAATGCCTTGGAGACACATTATTTATGCACACTTGTCTAATTTACCTTTTCAGCAAAATTACCGCAACCACTGCTACATCATCCTGGCATCCCCGCTCTCCTCGTCATTAATTGAAGCACAAGTCAGCAGACAATTCCTAGCTGGGGTTGATATTTGTTTTGTTGCTATTTCAGTTTCGCTGAGGGAAGTTCTTCCTTCAACAAAGTTCCAGAAAAAAAGTCAGCTCTCTTTGTAAAATTAACCTACTGTGGAAAAGCCCCTGAAGTCAGCTGCAGCACTCTGCTGCCATCGCATGGCAGCTGCCTTTGGAGCAGCAAGAAAACTCCCGAGAGGTTCAGTTACTATCATAGAATCATGGAATGGTTTGGCTTGGAGGGACCTCAAAGATCATCTAGATCCAACCCCCTGCATGGGCAGGGACACCTCCCACCAGCCCAGGCTGCTCCAAGCCCCATCCAACCTGCCCTTCAACACTGCCAGGGATGGGGCAGCCACAGCTTCCCTGGGCAACCTGGGACAGGCTCTCCCCACCCTCACAGGGAAGAATTTTCTCCTAAAAGATTCTTCCTACCATCCCCAAGATAACTCATTATCTCTAGTCTGCTACTGCAGGGCACAGGATTTGTGAAAAGAAGTAATTTAAAAGACTGTTAGCAAACTCTTTACTGCTTTATGGCAGCTCACTGTGGTTTTGCAGGCATTGCTGCACCTTGGAAAAACGCTTTTACAGCAAAATGCAATAGCACAGAACAGCAGCACAGGCCTTTGTAACTACCTGTTGTGGCCCAGCCTTCCCTGACCATGTTTGCAGCTGTTGTGCCAGGTTTCTGCTCCAAGTCACATGTCCTAGTGCTGGGACACCTTCCCACTGCACTATTAATTAACTTATCCCACAGCACCACCTGCTAATGCCAGAGGAGTTCTCCTGAGCAGCTTTTCCCTCCCTGCTCCGGCATTATCCAAGGCAGGAGGCTGTCACCACCTCTTGGGGACCCGCTTTTCCTCAGCAGGTTGAAGACAGGCTTTGCTGGGCCTGGCCACAACGCACCTGCTGAGGGCGCCGACCCAGAGCGCAGGCCCACGGGGCTCCTGCC
>NW_009952685.1:77651-78793 GCF_000747805.2 Chaetura pelagica | reverse complement strand
GTGTTAATTATTCATGCAGGAGGCGTGGCCACGCGGTCGGCTTCACTGTGATTGGCAGATCGCTTGTTACATATTCATAACGGGGCGGGGACAAGGGGGCGGGTAAGCCGCGCGCGAGGCCCTCCCTTCCGCCCCCCCCACCCCCTCCCGAAGGGGCAACGGGCGAAAGGGCGGGAAAACGATCATTAGCAACCAATTAGCACCAAAAAAAAAAAAAAAGCCCCAAAACCCGCGCAGAAAGGCGGAATTGTTAAAAGTAGAATCATAGGTTGGAACGGGGACCTCAAGGATCATGTGGTCCAACCTTTCTAGGTAATGATACAGATTAAATGAGTCCTAAAACTGCCTCATGTTGGAGAATCCAGCGCTTCCCTTGGGACATTATTCCAATGTCTGACTGTTCTCATGGTGAAAAATCTACTCTGGAGCCCAATCAGAATCTCCCCTGGAGGAACTTGTACCCATTACTCCCTGTCTTGACACTCCTTGTAAAAAGGGAGTCTCCATCTTCTTGGTGCTCACCTTTTATGTCCTGGTAGATGGTAATTAGGTCTCCCCTCAGCCTTCTCGCAGAGAAGTCATAAATAGCAATAAAACACTACTGGAATAAACCACTTCTGTCGCCTGGAGTGATTTCTTCCCTCAGACAAGCATGTGGCTGCCACAGGCCCCCCCTTGACAACACCCTGCCCCGAAACGGGGCTGTTTGTTCCCCTGTTTCAAACATTCCTTTTTTCCCCAGCAAACCCCAGGTGTGCATCTGCCTGCCCCTCCTACACCCACAGCCTCCTTTTATCCCCAGGACTGAAATCACACCAAAAAAAATCCCAAACAACCCCATACCATTTACAAAAATACCATCATCATCCATTATTTCTCATCTTTTTCCCCCCTGGGGGACGTGGGGTGGGCGCTCTGCCCCGCACCCCCCAGCCCTGCGCTGCTCCCTCAGCGCAGCCGCCCCGGCCGGGGGCTGCCGGTGGGACAGGGATTTCCCTGAGGTAAAACACGGCTCCCTCATCACCCTCTGTAAGTAGGGATGGACCAGGAGACCTCCTCTCTGAACCGTGGGGAGTTGTGTTTTTTTGGGGGGGGGGGCAGGGGCCCGTTTTCAGCCCTGTTTTTGGCAGAGAAGTGGCGGG
>NW_009952685.1:62037-77274 GCF_000747805.2 Chaetura pelagica | reverse complement strand
TTTTTGGGGGGGGGGCAGGTGCCCGTTTCCAGCCCTGTTTTTGGCAGAGCAGTGGCGGGTGGAGGAGAACGTGGCCTAGTTGGTGGTTCAGCCTAAAGGCCTGTTTGTAGCTCAGCTGATTCTGACCTAAAACAGCAGGTAAAAGGCCAAATATAACCCGGTCCCTCAAATATTACAGTCTAAGGAGCAAATCCAGGCTGGGCTGAGGGAAAATAGTGGGTGCTGGTGTTTCCCCCCTGCTCAGATCCTGGGGGGGATGAGCCCGAATCAGACCCTCCCTCACAATAAAATAATCCCGGCCGCCCTCAGCAGTGGGATTCCCCTAAGATTTGCTTTCTACTCATGGTTCTTAATCAATTTAGGTGCTTACAGGACTGGTCTGCGTTACCAATCTGATGTAGAGCCTTTAATATAAATAAAAACATGGGGTTTTTTGTAACCTTTTGGTGTAGGCCAGAGGATAACAACATAACTCGGCTGTGCTCGGTGCTTTCAGGTTTGCCCTCCCTCAGTTGAACTAGTACGTTTTTATTTGCACTGACAGCTTAAAAGAGAAAATGGGGCGAACAAAAAGAAAAACAAATCTTGTCAAGTTAATATTTGAAGTGATTAGTTTTACCAGGGGCAGGGAAACAGAAATGTTCTAAAGCAATCTCCAAAGCAAACAGCCTTTTGCAATAACTGTTTGCCAAATGCTAACACAGGGTTCAACAAAATATCAGGAACAAACGTGCATCCATTAGCAGGAGTTTAGCAACTGCTTAAGGAAAAGAACCATTCTAGACTGGGTAGAAAGTTGATGCTTTCTGCCTTGTAAACAAATTAGCTTATAGCAACAAATAAGGTGACCCTTCTTGGCTAATATTTTGAGTTTAGCTTGTTAAATATTTAAAATTTACCTTGCGATTTTCCGGTCTGGGTGAAGCAGTTCTCCAAACAAGTGGTATCCCAGCAGCAGATGGAGGTGCACAGACCATTGCCCTGCTCTGGCTGAACTCCCTAAGAGATAAAAACCACGTTAAGTCAAAGAGGAAGCAACTGGGAGCTTTCAGTAAAGTCTCTAAGCTTTGGCTTTGAAACTCACTGCTTGTACTCATTTTAATCTACATTCATTTTGCCTAGGTCTGCTCTGAATTAAAATAGTGATAGTCAATTCAACTTCAACCAAACTGAATAGGAACAGACTGGAACTGGGCGAGTACTGCTGAAAACCACCCTTGTGGTGAAGTGTTTTTTTCTTCCACATAGCACAATTGCAAGGTAAGATTGTCCAAAAAACACTTGAAGATGCCATAAACCCCCACAATACAGTCCTGCTAAAGACAGCCAGGGGAGAGGGGGAGGAAAAGAAAGTATCCTAGGATTGCAACTTTATTTCTAAAGCATGAATCAGAAATAGGTATCAGATCTCGCCTCTCTTGAACAAAGTTTAGTGATGCCTTGTTTATTATAAACAGGAGTGGAGCTGCTTTGTGTATTGTACACAAGGAATTTAAGTAGTCCTGGATCCACAGTTGTGTGTATAAAATTTCCACTGACTCCAGACTTTGCTTGGAGATGACAAACATTTTCTCACGTAACCATATGTTTATCTGTAGGTGGTTTCTTGATTCTTCTTAAAGGTGTTAGATCCATTTTCTGCCTCTTGCCTGAGCAGTGCGAAAGCCTAATGAAGCACTAATTTTAGGAGCAGTGCCATTTGCTCATGAGCCTGGTGAAAGTTTAAACTCTGTCTTTAGTAGAGCTAGAATTGCACCACCCCTAAATTACAGTGACTTCCAGTGAAGTACAACTTCCTTAGCTGCACAATGCAAACTCTATCCAGCACCCAGACCCATTTGTAACCCTTTGGAATGAAATGCCCCATATTCTTTCAGTTGTCAGTACAAACAGGGCTCCCATTGTGGATGTGGAAGCCTTGCTCAGTGGGACATCAGGGAGGGCTGCCTTGCGTGCTTTTGTAATAAATACGAAGGGTGTTTGGAACTTGTTTTCTGTAATTTCTGTAAATTTTCAATCTTTGAAACAATGGGGCCTATTCTCCAAGTCTGTTTCCCACTGATGGTAACTGGGATGTTGCCCTGCAGCTTGGATGGGTTCCAGTTACATTACCATCAGTGCTGCCAGCTCTTGGGATCATACTGGAGCACTCAGGCTCTTTGGCAGTTTCCCTGGAGTCTCAGCTGCTGGAAACAGGAAATAGTGGGAAAAAATCTCTTTAAAAAAAAAAATATAAAAAAAATGTAAGAGGTTGTGAGTCACCAACTCATTGTTGCAGACTTTCTAGAGACTCAGACAGGAGAAGGCAAACCTAAAGAACATATTTCTTTATCTTTTTAGATCTTTTTGGTGTGTTTTTAGATTGCAATCTTGTATCATCTCTGTATATCACACATCTGGTCGTGATATGAACTGAAGCCACGTATCAAATGCTGCAGGAAAGAAATTGTTTGAAGCATCGCTTTATTACTTATGATCTTTGTGGGTTTTTTTGCCATGCACAAGCATGTGTGGAAGCCTGGCTACCACCCCAAAGGAACCAAGCAACCTGACAATCATTTCAATACCATCCCTGTAACTTTTCCCTGTTCTGTTGAATAATTAGCATAACGAGGGAAAATGACGTTGTTAATTACTGCAGCTTGTTCCATCGCAAATACTTCCTGGAGAGTTTCCTTCAGGTCTGTCTCACTCACTTTCTGATGTACATCCCACTCCAATGCTTTTAACTTTTCCTCCTGTAGGATCAGCTGAATATTCCATTCTCTGAGACATGGAATTAGAAAACTATTCCATAAATTGTGTATCATTGCACTCAATTGCAACAGACCTTATCCTACACATTCCACAAGACTTTCCCCCTCCATTGCTGTGCTGACCATGCAGTGACTCCTCTCTTAGCCTAGTTCTGGGTGTAGTATTTTCCTCCTCTGAAAACAAGTCTTCCATGTGTTCCTCTCCAGGTGGTTTATGGGCCTAAGGACAATGGCATCCTCAGGAGGGACCAGCTACACCTTGATTCCCAACCAGAAATTCCGGCGCAGTAACCGGCGCTCCCGGCAGCCCTGCAACACCCTGGACATGGATCCCCAGTCTCTGTCAGCACTGGGATATTTTAAAACACTTCCATTAGAGATCTTCCAAATGGTATTGAATTATCTTTCAGGTGAGGGCCTGTGCAGAAAGGTACTTCTCCCAACATCTGGAATTTGTTTTCCATTTAGGAAAAGCCATTATTATTTAAAATGTTACACCTTGTAGCTAAGTTGAAGTAATTTTGTGTGACTTATTGTCTGAAATTGCAGCTCTTATGTATGATGAACCAAATGACCAACATTTAAATAATTACAAGCTATTTGGGGTGGTTTTGGCATAAAAAAGCATTCTTCAGATCTATCGATTTCAAAGTATTACGTTTTGTTGACCAAGGAGATAAACGGTAATTAAACGTTTTCTTTGTAAATTTTAGTTCTTGGCTTCTTTTGGAAGTCAGATCAAGTTATTGATGAGTGATCAGCATTTTGATTGCAGGAAAGACTGACTAGTAACCCGGGTTCTGCTTTTTCCAGTGAAGGACATCAGCATGCTGAGCATGGTGTCAAAAACCATCAGCAACCGCCTCATTAATTACATCTCAAGCCCATCAGGAAACCGAAGGCTTTTACTGCAAGACTTTCATAACTCTGAGCTACCTGGCATGAGAGAAGGATGCTCTATTTTAGAGCACTACAAGTCTCTAGGTGATCCTTTAATGCAAATGGTAACAATTAGAGGAGACCCCAGCTCAGCTAAAAGGTTTCTTTGCATTGATCGGGAAAATGTTCAGGTTACGGCCCAAATAATTTGTGCAGCTCCCTCTGAAAGGGAAGTTCTTCCCTGTGCCAAACAGTCAAATCAAATACCATTAAGTGGCAAGGAAGAGAGAGGAGGAATTACCTGTAATTGCTCCAAAACATCTTAGTTATGGAAAAAATTATGCCTGGTCTGCTTTCTCTGTGTGTGTTTTTTCCTATTGAATGGCAAGCAGGGCTCAGGCAGAAGATCAGCTCCCAGTAGTAGGTGTTTCCAGATTTAGGTTGTTTGGACACCAACCACCACTGGAAACTGCAGCAGAACCCAGAAGTCCCAGGCCCCACACTGGCTGGAGGAATCTGGCTGCTGAGCCTTCTTCCTTCATGGATTACTCTGGAGCTGCTCACATTCCTCAGCCTGGGAAATGTAGCCAGAGAACTGAAACCCAGCCCAATTCTACAGCAGCTGCCATCAGAAGGGCTGCTTGATACTCCCTGCCCTGCAGATCACACCCCACTTCTCAGGAAAGAAGTAGCTCATCACAAAAGGGTTGTCACAGTTGCCAAGGACAAGCATTCCCCTTGTCAGCTTTGTGTCAGAGCTCCAAGGCTGACATGGACACAAAGAACACATTTCCCTCTCACTCTTAGCTTAAGGGCAACATAGAAATGTCAGCTCTTCTGCTCTCACACTGCTGAAGTGATTTAAACCAAAAACCTCCTATTGTAAGCCATCCGTGGAGGTTTTGTGGCATCTTAAAATAAATAGTAGTGGGTTATTTTTTAAATGAAGCCTGAAATACTACAATTCTTTAAAAAAATCAAAATGCCTTTGGGCTTTGTAGTAACTGCAAATGCCAACTTTTTATTTAGATGCAGCTGTGAACCCATCACTACAGGCCTAGCAGTAAAACATGACATATTCAAAATATAAAGGTCTTTTCAGCATCTGTGCCATCAGTGGAAGGCTCAAATGAACATTTCTGTTAAGGGATCAGTTGCAAAAATCAATATTTACTTTACAGCAAGAAAGACTGGACTGAATGGGAAAAATTCCTCCCACAGGTGACATAAACCTCACTCAATCTCAGAGGGCTCTGGCCCCACTCAAGTCCATGGCAAAATCCTCCTACACTTGTAGTAGGGTCAGAATTTAATTGTTTAAAGTGAACTTGGGTTGTAGATGAGGGTGGTAGTTTTTGAACAGCAAGTTGTTAACCAGTGGTGTAAAATATGCTGCTTAACAAACAGCTGTTCCACACTACAATGGACTCCAGACTGACACCCTGAACACAAACCATTTCAGTCCTGTGTAGGAATATTATTTCACCTTGTAGCCATGTTTTACATTAACATAGTTTAGAATATTTTCTTTTTAGATCATGTGGCTATCTTGGAAAAAAAGTTAGGAAGCTCAGCTTTCCATGATGTAAGGGGAAAACCAGCACTCCCCAGGGTGCTGTTAGAAGAGGTGCCACAAGTAACGTGTATTTCCAACATTTTTAACAGCTGTGGTTCTAAAACCAACATTGTGATTTTAATAGGGCTTTAAAACAACAAATAAACAAGTTCTGGCAAAGGAAACTTAGGTACCACCTGATAACTTTTCTTTAGGAAAAGATGTCCCTGCTACAAAGCCCACAGCCCTTCTCCAGAGTCCAGGGTGCTGCTCTTCCTGCCTTCCAGCAGCTTTTCCCAGTGTGTGCCTGGGAATGCTGGAGCTCCCCTAGTAACCCGTGTGCCATGTCTGTAACTCAGAGTCCTGTAAGTATTCCTTGTGTTCACAGGGCTGTTGCTCAAGAGATGCACACTTCTCCTGCCTACAAAAGACAGACTGAAGTTTATCCACAAGGTTCTCTCAGAGGTAAGTTCACATTCCTCTCACTGGTGCTGCAAACCCCATCCCTGGCAGTGTTGAAGGGCAGGTTGGATGGGGCTTGGAGCTACCTGGGCTGGTGGGAGGTGTCCCTGCCCATGCAGGGGGTTGGATCTGGATGATCTTTAAGGTCCTTTCCAACCCAAATAACTTCATGATTCTATGAAGCTGCCCTTTGCACTCACAGAAGGCAGTTAGTTGAATTATGCCTTTAACTGTCCCTTTGCTGGAGCTTATTACTGCAGTGTAATGAATATATTGATTTATAATCAATCTCTCTTTAACAGTAACAGAAGAACCTAAACCAGCAGACTGAGCACACAGCTTTCCTACTGGGATTCCACATTCCCAGATCAGTGCTTTGCAGCTTTCCTCCAGTTTCTGGACTACCAGGAATTTAGCTTGGAAAAGCACAAGTCTGCACAGAAATGTCACTCTGCTAAACACAACCTTGCACTTCTTAGAGCCCTTTTGCTCACCCCTTTGGCCACAATTTAGAACACAATGCTGGGCCATAACATTGATGCTGTAACTTGTTTCCTTATCCAATTAGGGAAGGGAATCCTGAATCACTCTAATCAGTGTTGAGGTGCACAAGCAGCACAGCATTTTTCATCCCAGTTCAGATAAATTATTGGTGTTTCACACTTGCAGATTTCCTGTTTTAAGCTCAATGGGTGCCCAAACCCTCTGCATTGTTTAGGACTGCAGTGCTATGGGGTGTTCTTACAGGTACAGTAT
Organism: Chaetura pelagica; assembly: GCF_000747805.2. Taxonomy (NCBI): domain Eukaryota; kingdom Metazoa; phylum Chordata; class Aves; order Apodiformes; family Apodidae; genus Chaetura; species Chaetura pelagica. The sequence continues at coordinate 70,866 of NW_009952685.1, read as the reverse complement.
CTTTGTGGAGAGAAGGCAAGTATCACAAATATAAAAGAAAATTAAGATTATTTTCTAAATTAATCTAGAAGTATAAAACTATTTTGATCCTTGAGTGGTAAGGGGGGATATTTATTCACACAGTTCCCTCAATTTCCTTTCTGATTGTTAAAGTTGCTGATTTGACTCTTGATTCCTTGGTCTGGGTTTCCCTACCAACCAGTCTGGATTTCTATTAGAGATTTATTATCCAAGGAGACACAGGAGAAGGGGAGCATTTTATTACACAGCTTCAAATTCACAAACCAAGAGCAGAGGTGGTTTAGTTTAAAAGTAAATGGCTAGACACTTCACATGCCAGAATATTGTTAGCTTAACATTAAACAAAACAAAAACAGTGCCAAAGGAATTATTTTGGCAATGCACAGCTTAGCACCTTCCAACAACTAAGAGGAGCCTACAGGAAAGATCAGGAAAGACTTTTCACCAGAGAGGGCAGTGATAGGACAAAGGCTAAAGGTTTTTAACTGAAAGAGGGGAGATCGAGGTTGGACATCAGGAAGAAATTCTTCCCCATGAGGGTAGGGAGGCACTGGACCAGGTTGCCCAGTAGGTTGTGGCTGCCCCCTCCCTGGAGGTGTTGAAGGGCAGGTTGGATGAGGCTTGTGCAGCCTGGGCTGGTGGGAGGTGTCCCTGCTCATGGCAGGGAGGTTGGAACCTGATGGTCTTTAAGGTCCCTTTCCAACCTGAACCATTCCATGATTCTATAAAAGTGGAGCTGCATTAGCAGCTTGTGCTTTGGGGCTGCATTAAGCCCAAGAACAACCTCTGCCATCACCTACAGCTCCTCAAGCAGATAATGGTTCCCCATACTCATCAGGAAGATGCTGTGCAAGCACCACACTCCAGGTGTGACACCTTCCCCCTCTGTTCTCCTCATAAATTGCAGGACAGATGGTGTTCATCTAACATGAGATGAGGAGTGGCATCTAAGGCTCAATCTATTAATTGTTACTCCCTTTCTTTCCCAATCCTCAGATCCTAACAGCAGGCTGGGATGAACTGGAGTGTCACCGTGTGTTTAACTTCCTCTGTGAGCTGAGCAATCTGCCCCGCAAGGTGCAGACAGTTGTCAGCAGCAAACCAGGTAAGCACCAGGCAGAACCAAGGCCTACAAGATCAGAAAGTGCCATCATGGAGAAGTCAGAAAATGCATCTTGATTAGTGCAAACAAGATGTGTCTGGAGCTGAGAGTGATTTAGCTCAGCTAAGCCTTCCAGCACCAGCCCTTTCCTGGCTCTCCTGCATGTTCTGCCAGCCCCAGCTTTTCCCAGAAATCTGGCATTCTAAACCAAATACTTGCTCCTCATCTAGGGAGCTATTTTTTCATCACCAAAAGCAAAGCAAAGTCCCTTTGTCTTTGACACAAATCCTGTAGTGAGGACACTTCTCTTGAGAGGTGTTCAGGGTTTTCTGAATCATCAAACCAATGGATAAGTGATGTATATACTTAAGCAGCAACATGGATTTGAATCTTTACTCCAAGCCAGTGAAATCCATGGGAAAAGATCCAACACAGAAAACCAGTGATGCAGCAAAAAGCGGGATTTAGTATTTCTGAAACACATCACTGATGTGGCACACTCCTCTCCAGAAATTCTCAGGTTGCCCAGCACAGAATGGGGTCTTTCTATGGGACACTTTATGTGCAACCATCTAAACAACTTCCTCCTGCTTCCACTTACTGATGCCATCAAAGAGAAAAGAGTAAAGTAACCAAAAGACAGAGCTGAGGGCCCCTGAAGTCAGGCACAAACTGCAGCAAGGGGCCAGAGGGGGCACGATAGATTCTGTGGCCAACAGACCCAGAAAAGCCAAACTCAGGAAATCACAGCTGAGAATTTAAGTTCATCTCCCTAGATGTTCTTTAAGAAAACCCTTCTTTCTCTTCCTATTAGAAAAAAAAAACAAGTAGTGATCACCCAGGTTGCAGGCAGCTGGATGGATTCCCACAATCCACACTCTCTCCTGCAGGCAGCGCCCGGAAGCTGGAGCTGCGGATCAGGCTGTACTGCCGGGCTGTGCTGCTCAACCACTGGAGCCACAGGAGTGACTCTGCTTTCTGGTTGACCCGCATTTTAAAGCCCTGGCCCATGGTCAACCAAGCTCGCCTGCTCTACATCATCTTTGGGCCAGTGTCCTCCCTCGATGGTGACTAGTCTGGGGCGGGGGGGGGGTTAATTTGCCAAGTGTGATCCCTGAGAACGAGGTTTCCTTGCAGGATGCAGCATTTCTGGCAATGCAGCTTCATGCAAATAGAATGTGATCATTTTGCCTAGAAAAATTGCTCTGCTTAAGAAGACCTAACCAACTTCTAGATCATTCCTGTATTTGATAGTGGGTGTATGTATCTGTACATCCATAGATACATAAAGAGTTACAATTCAAGTGAAGAAATTGCACCCCTGCTCCTCTGTGCTCCCCTGCTTTGGAGAGACTTAGCTCAAATGCACCTCCAAGCAGCACTTGCTCCCCTGCAGAAAAGCCTGCTTGCTCACTTAATTATCAGACCCGGGTTTCTTTAAAACTCTTTGATTTGTGCTGCAACTGACACTGTCCCTGCTAAATGGCAGATGCTGGGGGGGGGGTGGTGAAGAATCTCACTGTCCCAAAGACTGAGTCTCTTCCTCTGAGTCCCTTCCTCTGGCTGCACCCTGAGGCCCAATTTAGCACCTTCCTTGGTTATAAACAAACAAACAAACATATAAATGCATTACTCTGTCACTTAATAGGATTTGTGATTAATATATTGCTCAGGACATGTGGTTTGGCAGAAAATGACAGAAGGACCAACAGATGAGACCAGTCTGAAAGGTCTGGCAGATGCAATCAAGCTGCTGTACGACACAGAAGCCAGGGAATGGACGGCAGACGATGTTATCAGTCTTGTGGATGAGCTGTCAGGTGTGTTTGTGCCTTTATCATTAATCCCTGGGATTACCTGCCCATGCCCTCCAAACCTGGCAATAAATGTGCTGCAGGGGAGGAGGTGCCTTGGGAAACTGACTGCAACATTCCTCACGGAAGCTGTGGCATAACTGGAAAAGTCATTACCCTCAGCATCCAGGGATGGGAGGAGCCCAGCACTGCTCCCAAAGCCAGGCTGTCCTTCCCCCCTCTGAAATGTTTTAGACCTTTACAATTCAAGTCTCATCTAGCCATTCTTAAGGAGACATGGTCCAAGCTGAAAACATAACATTTGTTCCAGCCAAAATTCAACTGAACCACACGAGCAGCTACACAGAGTTGGTTTGGGGTGAGATTGTATCACAGAGGCCACCGTGTAGAGCTCCAACTGCACTGCTGGGAGGAACTGCTTGTATGACTTCATTGCTGCAACTGGATTCCAGAGGGTATTCCCTCAAAATACTGGTTAGCTGTCAAAGCCCACAAGTCATAAATCAATCTTCTCCAGCACACTGTTGGTGACACTCCTTCCTTTTTGTTCAAAGATCCCTAAAGTTCTCTGTTTTGATCCCCAAGTTGTTCCCCGGGAGTGGCTCATGGAGAACAACGCCCGGCTTCTGATTCTGAGTGGAAACAACATTTGCTTCACTTTTATGGCCAGTAAAGCTGTGAACAGGAGAGCCATGGAGCTAGCCAGGCTGACAGTCTTCCTGGCTTTGGTGAGTACCACCCAACAGAGCAGGCTCAGCCTTTTGGTCTCCCCACATTTCCCTTCTCAGACTTCTCCATCTATTCCTGCCTACCAGGAGTGAGTCCATCAAGAGGCTCAGTTCTCTTCCACCCCTGGTCCCTGACCAGCACATCTCTGCAAGGTAACAACCCATCCTGGAGGAGAAAAGTACCACTAGCAGCAGGTTGAGAAGCTCCTCCCTAGAATAACCTCAATGTCCTCATAAAAAGCCCTCATTTCCCAGGCCATGGCTGCAACCCACCCAGTCATTCAGGAGAATCAGTAGTTGATTTTAAGATTTAATCTTCTCTTCTATAGCCTTGAACTCATCACAAAGGTTGATTCTGATATTTCCTCTGCCTGTCAGGTCTGTGAGAAGGACCTGTACTGCATGGACTGGGCAGTGAAAATGATGCAGAAGGTCTGCAAAGTTTTCAGCACCCCAGGGGAGAGAAACCACTTCCTGCAGTGTGTGGAGAATGCCTTTGCACACATGATCATGGACATGCTGCAGGCAGTGCTGACAGGTGAGCCTGGGCTCTGCCAGCCAGGATGAGCTCTTTACTCAACCAAGTGTCATCATTAGGAAACACTTTTGTCTCTTTTTTCCCCAATCTCTCTTGTCTAAGAGACTTCCAGTGCCATGGAGAGTGAAACCAACAGCCTTTTAGGATGCATCCCACCAGCACACAGGGCCTGAGGTATTTTGGGCTGTGTCTGAACTCATGCTCCCAGCCAGCCCCTTTGGCTTCAGTTGCTCCCTGGCCACAGCCTGGGGAGAACCTCCAGCCTGAGGAGGATGGCAATCTGTAAAGATTAACTGCCTGCTCAGGACAGATTTTTGTCTTGTCATGCACAATTGTTCTTGCCCATCTTTGGACAAGCTGGTGAAAGAATGTTGGAGAGTCTCCTGTGCCAGTTCACAGCTGCCCTGCTGTCAGGTGCAGTAGCTGCTGCCTCATAAATCTAAGCAGAGGCTGCTGATCCAGCCTCTGCTGAAAACACTGAAGGAGTAAGATTTATCTTCAAAGAAGTCATTTAGTTTCACTGATCATTTTTAAGTGCTTTGCTTTGCCCTAGCAGGAGACCGTGATGAGGAAGACACCAGCTTCTTGAATCTATTCCACCTGGTAAATGCACAAGCAAACTTCCACAAAGAAATCCTGTACCTGACCATGAGAAGCAGCACTGACCCTGTTTGATGCTCAGGATCTCACAGACTGCCCCTCGACTCCTGCAGGATTTATTGTGGACTTTTAACACTTGCAAAGCCCAACTACTTACATTTCCAATCCAGCAAGAGCTGAAGTGGCAGTGGGAGAAGGTAGGGACACACATGTCAGACCAGCTGAATGAGCTGGTGGAATTCTTGGGGACCTGGGAGCTTTTGCTTGTGTGGTTTGCTCCTCTGAGGCAGGGGGCTGGGGGCCCCCGTGTTGGGAACATGAACCACATTCTTTTCCCACTGTGTATGTTTGCACACGCAATAAAAAAAATGACAGGGTTCTCATATTTGGTGTGCAGACACACACTGAAGAATGTTATCTTAGTTCAGAACCAAAAACATTTTGATCTTTTAATTTTGTTTTCTCTTGGGATTCGGGGGAGAAGGAGGCAGCTGCAAGGGGAGAAGCTCAGCCACATTTTTCCACTTTGCCAGGGTCTCTCACTGACTCCTGCCTTCTGCAACAGAAGCACTCAGAGGTTGTGAGCTCAATTCTAGCAGGACAAGGTGATTCCTGAAAGCAATTTCACTGCTTTGGATCAAGCAAGGCAGGTTTTTTTCCCCCCCAGACTGCAGGTACCTTTTAACCACCAAGCAGAAGAGACTTCAAATCCCTCTCCCTGCCCAGTGCAATAACTGAGTTGTTAGATTGTATTTGCCTTTCTAGGCCTTGGCTGAGTTGCAGGCACACGTTAAACACACCTAGGCTAAGATCACTGTTCCATTAGAGTATACAAATGTTTGCTACTTATAAAAGGTTTTGATTTTCTGCTCCATTGCCTTCAAACCAAAGATACTGAACGCAAAATAAAACGCACTTACTTTACTCCGTGCTGTTTACAACGTGGCTGTTTCCTTCTCATGATTAAATGGCTGCCTTCTCCTCCCGACTCACTTTCCAAGTGTTTTCCTGTTCCTTCAGGACTAGATTTTAGCTGTGAGAACCCAGGTTGAGCTCTGAAGACCCGGGACCACCTCAACATAAATGGTCCTAATTAATCTCAGCTGCCCCCACTTGACCCCATCACTAAGGAGCCGACAGCAGCTCTGCAACGAAGTTTGCAAGTTAGGAATTCTCACTGCATTTGTGGACCATCCAATTACAGGCAGGATTTGAGGACATCAAGGGATGGGGAAGGGACATGAATGTGCTGGGGATCTTTGCAGTACCGGTAGATGGCAGAGGTGGAACCTTCCAGGAGACACAACCGCTTCCAACAACCCCTTTTCCCCACTGCCTGAAGGTGATCCCTAAGGGCGGGCTGTGCTGCTGCAGCCGCGCTGGGTGCTGCTGGTGTCCTGAGCACAGCGCCCTGAGACCCCCAAAATCATCACCCAAGGGGTGAGGAGCAACCAGCCCTGCCGTGCGCCCAGCGCCGGGAACGCCCAGACCCCCCGCGTCCCTCCCGTTCCACGCAGGAATTGCTGCCGATAAACAACCCCACGGGAACGCAGGGAGGTGGCTGCGGGTCTGGAACCGCTCCCCGTTGTGCTCGGGGCGCGGGACGATGCCCGCAGAGCTGCACACCGAGCGCCGCGGGGCCGGAGCTGCTCCTCTGCCAGGGCCGGGCTGATCCCCAAGGCCCGAGGGTCCAGCAGCAGCGCCTTCCAGCCCGGCACAAGGGATGCCATTATGTGAGAGCAGCGACACAGGGAACGTGTCCCTGGCAGCAGGCGACAAAAGCTGGAATGTCAGCTCGCTCCCGCGGCAGATCCTCCAGCAGTGCCCCTTGCCACGTGTGAAATGTTGATGGCGTCTTTAATTACCATTAACTGCTCTTTTCCTTACGTGCACAACAGCTCAGCAAGGGCTTGAGGGTTCTTTTTTTGGCCTTTCCTCCCCAAAGGTGGCACTTCCCAAACCAGTTTTGTTTGAACTGGAAAACGACGCCAGCCGTGCAGGCTCCTCCTCCGGTATCACCGTTTGATCGGCTCTCACCATCAAATACTCCTGACATCCCGGGGGGAGCCCCGGGGCTACACCACACGCCAGAGGAGCTGGGACAGTGATACTGGAGAAAATGGTTCTTCTGCTGCCAAACTGGGAGTTGATAAAACCCTCCCAGGATGAGAAACTACATCCTCCCCCCCTGCCAGCGTAGCCCCATTTAGAGCAGTGCTGCTCCCCGGCTGCAACCTGAGCTCCAGAGCCCGGTGTCCCAGCTGCTGAAGAGCTCTCCCCGTTCACCATGGCTGTGTCTGCCTGCAAACACCTCTCCTGCCTGGTGGTCTCCATCCCTTTCCAGTCCTCAGCTGCTGGGCTGGGTCTCACCACCTTCCAGCATGGAGCTGGCTGATCCAGGGCATGGAGGAAGGGATTGTTGTGCATAGCTGGGGGGTTTGTCAGGCCCTCCGAGGGGAGAAAAACCCTCTGAGTAAGAGAAAATTATTGTTCCTGGTTTCACACTCAGCTGAGTTTCCATTCCATGCATTCCTTGTTACTCACTCTCTCTTAATCACTGCAGATGTTGACATCAGATGCAGCCTCATGAAGCAGAGGTTATTGACTTATGCTTGAAGAAATTCCTCCCAGAATATTTCAAGCTTGGGATTTTCGACTATATTTGGTGGTGGAATGAGGAGCTTTTCCTCATCTCCAGGGCTCGGCAGTGAGGAACCAGCCCGGGGCAGCTGGTGCACTGGGAACACACTGGGGGCAAAGTCACCAACTCCGTGTTTCTCTCGGGAGTTTGGCTGACAGGAAATCGCAGTGTCACGTCTTCAGCTGGCAACACAAACCACATCCAGCATTCCCAGACTCTGAAATCCCTCTTCTTTCTGTAAACATGGCCTTCTGAAAGTCTCACCCACCAACTCCAGCCCACCCCGGCGGTGCCAGCTCCGCCCCTGCCCTCCCTGGATCCTGTTCTCCTCGCCCGTTCATGTGATGCTGCTGTGGTTAACTAATGGGGCATGAGCAGTTTTTCCCCATCAGAGATATTTCAGGTATTTATTGCTTTAAAAAATCCCACGTTCCTGGCAGAGACCAGGCACATGAAAATCTTGTCTTCCCAGAGGATGAAACTTCCATTCTGAAAACAGCATCATGTGTGGCTGGCTGTGGAAGGGCAAGGATCAGCGTGGGGCTTCAGAAAAGGGCAGGAAAAAAACCCCTCCTGATGCCCCAAAATACCTCCTCAGACCTCTCCAAGCTGGGGGAAAAATTAAGCTCTGAAATGTTCTTTCCATCTCGCAGAAATTTCCATCATGTTAAAAATGTTCCTTTTTCTATGCTGAGATGAACTGAGTCCTCCCCCCAGGGCTTCCCTGGACACCGGAGAGGGGATGGGAGTGGGGAGAGCCTGGATTGGACCCACCTGGAGCAGCAGCTGCCCCTCATGCCAAGGGACACAGAGGTGTCTTGGCACGGTCTGACCACATCTCAGGGCTCACAGGATCCCTGGTATCTCTCAGGAGAAGTGGGGTTTTCCCCCTGAGCCACGAGGGCCCCAGCCCTGTGGTGGTTTCAGCAGAGTCACCACCACCCGCAGACGTGCTCACTCCCCTGGGTCATTCCTCTTTATTTCGTTTCCCTCAACATTTATTTTTTCTTCATTAAAAATAGAAGGGCTTTTCTAAAATTAAACCCGAGCGACCGACCGACCTCGGAAGGGCTCATCCCAAGGGGCTAAACCGCGGGGGTGGGGGCAGGACCCTTCACATCCCCCCGGGAAGTTGCGTGCGTCACAGGGAACAACCCGTGGCCGGGCAGGGGGGTGTCCCCGGGCTGCTCTCTCCCCACACACCCCATCTCCCCCCCTCTCCCCGCTGCTCAGCCCCTCAGCAGCTCCTTGCTCCTCCGCCGGCTGCTCAGAGAGGGTTAATGCTTTTCCAGAAGGCTCCAAGGGAGACGGACCAGGCGGAGGCTGTGGAAGAGAAAGGAGAAGCTTTTCTGAGCTGGGCCTGGGAGCCCAGAGATGGTGGCGGG
>NW_009952685.1:52447-61370 GCF_000747805.2 Chaetura pelagica | reverse complement strand
GGGCGGGCAGGGGCGGAGGAGCCGGCTCAGCCCAGACCTGCCCGCGGGAGGGTGGATTTGCCCCTTGCTGCTTCCCCCCCCTCCCCAGAACTGCTGCCCATGATGGTGCTGCCACCCCCCTTGGCAGCTGGGACAGGATCCATCCGGCGGGGAAAACAGCAAGAATGAGTTCTGGCTGCTTCCCAGCCCTGTCAATCAGTTGGGAACCCTCACCTTTCAGAGCCCGGGGCTCTGCAGCATCCTCTGCTCTCCCTGTCTCACCCCCCCTGCCTCAGCAATTCGGTTCCATTGAGCAGCAACAGCCACGGGACCTTTCCCATTTCCATTATTTTTCTCGCCTAGTGCTGCAGGTGCAAACCATGACTTGGGCCACGCACCTTCATCATCCTCTTTTCCCACTGCCAAGCACCGAAGTTGCTGAAAATCCCACCTGGAGAGGCTGCAGTGGCCAAGCTGAGCAGTGGCCAGCCACTCAATCCCCTTTAATGCCGGGCCTTCCCAGTCCCAGGACAGCCAGGCACAGGTGAGGACCTGGGCTCCAGCAGCCTCCTCCAGCCCCAGGATCCCCACCCTGTCCCAAGGGAGCAGGAAAATTACCAGTAAAACGACCACAAATCAAAGCCAGCACAATCAGGAGGTAAAAATTATACTTTTATTTTTCATTCGAGTAAACCAGGAAGAGAATCGGTTGGTTTGTTCCATCGGGTGGTTCAGTTAAAAAGGCCAAATAACGTTTTTAATTGGTGGGAAGGAGGACACGAGGACAAACCCCAATCAAGCGACGGATCCAGAAGAAAACACGTTCTAAGCTCAGCACTGAGATGCAACCAGGGAAGCTGGGATGGACAAAAATCTATTTTACCACGTGATGAGAAGCAATTTAGCTTTGAATTTTTCCTTCCTTTTTTTTTTTTTTTTTTTTTTTTTTTTTTCCTTTCTCTTTTTTTTTTTTTTTTCCTATTTTATTTACTTATTTATTTTAAATACAGGTTTAGGTGCTCTTCAGCTATGAAAAAAGGCAAAAAAGTGCATAAGTCGAGAGAAAAGGCAGAAATCAAGCAGTAAGAGGTTTGTTTTCCCATGGCAGGGGAGAAGGGGCAGGGCGTGGGAGGGGAGAATCAGGACAATGGTTCCAAGGTAGCATTAAAAAAAGGTCTGTATCCCAAAACGGAATTGCCTGTGTTATTTGGTCCATTAAAAAACGGTTTATTCACATTGATACTCCCCCCTCCCCCCACTCCCAGACAAGAATGTGATTAAGAAGAGGATTAGCAGGGAGACAGGGATCCCCCCACCCAGCCACCCCCTCTCTCCTGCTCTTGTGCTCACTTGTTTTAGCACCAACCGGGATTCCCATCCCGGAAAGCCCATCCCGGCTGCTTCTGGGGTCCCTTTTTCACCTCGAGGGGACGACAGTGCCAGGAGTCCCTGTCACTCTCCCTCCTCCCCTTGCAGCCGGCTGGGGATCGAGCCAGGAACAAAACGTTTCCCTCTACCTGGCTCCTGCCCTCCCGGGGGTCTCTGCCCTGCCAGAACCCCACATTTGCTCCAGCAGCCGCCGACTGGGGTCACCCCAACCCCGGCACCATCCATGAACCAGCCCTGCAGCCCCGGGTGCTTTGAGAAAGGGACTGCGAGGTGGTGGGATCCTCTCCCCAAGGACCCGTCCCCAGGGAGAGACAAGGAATGTCTGGACTCAGCCGCTTTGGTCCCTAGATTCCCTCACTTCCTTTGGGAATAGCAAAGAAGGCAGCAGCTTCCCCCTGGAAGCGTCCTGGCCCCGTGGGGCAGCCCGGCAAGGGAACAGTCCCCTGGGGCTGCCTGGTCCCCATGGGCTGAGCTGGGAGAAGAGCACCCTGCTCCCACCCTCCCTGCTTCCAGTTATTCCTGCCCCTGTCCAGCTCCAGCACCTCCGGAGCGTGAAGGAGAAAGGGACAGGGACGTGCTTTGAGATTTTGGTCCACAACCTTGATGCCAAGTCAAAGGTAGCCCCAAAAGCCACCACTGCTGGGGACAAGTGAGAGGTGCAGGGTGGCTCAGGGGGACAAAGCCCCGTCTCTGCCACTCAGGAGCAAGCTGTGGAGGGGACAGTTATCCAGGACTGTCCCCACTGTGGTGGCAGAGGGGAAGGATCTTTCACACACAGCTCAGAAGAGGCACAGGGATGGGGGCTGATCCTGCTGGCTCCCCAGACCCACCCACCCAGTGGCTGGGGGGGGCTCAGGAGGGTCCCAAAAGCCCTGCAGCAGTGAGAGAAGAGTAGGAAAGAGTCTGGGTGAATCTAGGGGGTGACCAAGGCAAAGAAAGGAAGGGGCTGCCCGACAGGAGGGGCCCAGGGGACCCCCAGACTCAAAGAGAGGAAGCTGGAGATGCAGGAGAGATGGGAGGTCACAGTGGAGGAGGGAGGAGCCCGGCCCATCTCCAGCCCTTGGGCAGCACCAGCAGAGCTGTGGTTGCTCCTTTCCCCAGGGCAGCAGAGCCCGGGCTCAGCTCCAGAGGGATGGGGGAGATGGATCAAGGCAGCCAGAGCTCCAGGGAGAAGCAGCAGCAAGAGCCACTTCCAGGGCTGTCCATCCAGAGCAGCCCCTCAAACCCCCACGAGAAAGATACATTTTTGTTGCAGGATTTTTAGCTGCGACTGTTTTCCTGTTTTGAGGCCTGAAGGGAGCAAAGACTGAACGGAAACGCTGCACGGAGGAGCTGGGAGACACGAGGGGATGAGCCAGCCGTTCATCCAGCCCTGCCCTCCTCCACGCAGACATCGCTGCCCATCCCCACCACAGCGGGGGGAATTTGGTCCTAACAGATGTGTCTCCTCCTCCCTCTGCCGGGATCCCACCAACCGGCTGCTTCCTGCAGCCGGGAAATGCTGGAGCACCCCGGGGGGGCTGGGAGAGGGAGGGAGACCAGAGGAGAAGGAAAGCTGTGGTGGTTTGGCCTCTGGAGCCCCCAGCACCCTCTGCAGATAGTCCCCCAGTCCCGACAGGGCTAGAACAAAGCTAAATTGGCAAGATAAACCGGAGGCAGCTGTGGGAACACTGGGATGTCAGGAGGTGGCTCTGGCGGGCAACGGCAGAGCCGATGGGACAAGGGACACAGGGAGAGAGAGAGACACACACAGCAGCCACGTAGTTGGCGGGGAGCATCCCCGTGTCGCCCGTGCGCTCCACCGTCCCGTACATCCACCCGTCGTCGATCTGCTGCACGTTGATGATGGTGTCCCCGTCCTGGAACGAAACCTCGTCCTCGTCGGCCGCGTTGTAATCGTAGACGGCGCGGAAACGCTTCTGCGGGGAGAGGGGAGTCAGGGGGCTCTGATCCCGCCCCCCCGAGGCGGGCAGAGCTGCCATCCGTGGGGAGGGGGCAAGGAGCCCCGCTGAGCCCCCCACAAGAGCCGCGCCAGATGTGGAGGTTTCCACCCAGCATCGCACCCCTGCCAAACGGCTCTTCCCCTTGGCCAGGGAGGGGAGCAAGGGGAGCACACGCTGACCCATGGGGGTGGGCAGCGAGGGGCTGGAGCTGGGGTGGGCTCTCCCGGCTGTACTCACCCCCCCTCCAGCAGGAGCGCTGCGCTGTGTAGAGGCCGGTGCCGCCGGCTCCTTGTAGCCGTAGGACTGGGATGGCTGCTGCTGCTGCTGGTACACTGGGGAGGGGGGAAAACAGGTCCCTCAGCCCGAGCTGGGACGTGGGGGGACACACAACCCCCCACACACACACAAAGAAGAGCTGGCTGCTGGCCCAGCTGAAACACGCAGAGCAGAAGGAGGTGCCTCCAGCCTTACCCGGGTTGCTGGGCGGGACGTGGTGGGACGGCGGCTGCTGCTGCTGCTCTGCGGGTCTCCGGTAACTGCTGCTCTCCTGGGAGTTCCTGCGCTCCAGCTCAGCGCCCTCGCTGGGACTCGGGCCCATCCTGCTCCTCTCGAACTCTTCGTGGTATTTTATCTGCGGCCACAGGAGAGGCAGGAGGGTCAGAGCACGGCAGGGACAGCTCTGCAGCCCCAGCAGCTCCTGCAGCCCTTTGGTGCCAGCAACGTCACCCCGGCTCCCTTCTTTTTGCCACCAAGGTGGCATTAGCCACCTCACAGCCTCCCTAGCAGTCCCAAGGGGCTTCTTCCCACCCATCTCCTCGGGGATGTTTGCTCAGACCTCTTTGTGGCACAGAAAGGAGAAGGTTTAAGTGTCCTGTGGGTGGCATATACCAGGTGTGGGTGAGATTTAAGACCAGGTTCCCAGCCCACGAGGCTGCAGGAGCACGGGCCAAAAGCACCTTTCAGAAGTCCCCCCAACACGTGCTGAATTCGAGGTGCAACTCCCCAGCCCACGGCTGGGTACAGTGGGTGCCATGGAGGTACCACCTCTTGCTTTAGTTGAAGTGTGAGGGGGCCTCGGGGGATTTTGTTGAAGGAGACTCAAAGCAGATGCCACCAACCCCCCCCCCCAGCTGCATTGGCCTGAGCCTGCCCCCACAAGCAGCACCGAGGGGAGGGAGGGAAGGGTTAACCCACCCGTGTGGGTGTAAAAATTAATAGCTGCTTGTGTTAATGAATGTCTTGCCATCAGAAAGCACCTGGAGCCCATTCATCTGCTGGTTAAACAGTTACTCACTGAAGGGCACTACTGCTGGCTCCCTGCACAGGCAGGAGGCAGAACCTGGAGCTGAGCCACCTTCCCGGGAAGGAGGAGACCCCCGGGGAGCACCTGCTCCCCCCCAGGGAGCACTCTGCTCCCCCCGAGGGAGCCCGGGCAGGAGAGCACGTCCTGGAGCTCCCAGGCTCCGGCTTTGCACAGCTCCCTTGCCAGGAGGGTCTTCCCTACCCCAGAACTGCACTGTCCCCTCCGGGGGAGCGAGGCACCGGCGGCCGAGCCGGGCTCTCCGCGGGGAGCAGGGCTGGGCTGGTAAAGTGGGTCACTGCAACCCCCGGCTGGCAGCCAGATGCCCCGGGGGAAGCTGCTGAAAGCAGCTGCCACGGCTGGGAGAGGGTGCAGGGCTGGGCTCTCTCTCTCTGCTGTTATTTAGTGCCCCCAAACCCCCACAGATTCAAATCCGAGTGGGGCTTTCCCCAGCAAAGGCGACAGCTCAGCAGCAGGGACCTGTGCTCAGCTCCTGCCAGCTCAGAGCCCTGGAGAAGCTGCTTCCGAGGGGAAAATCTTCCAGCCGGGTCCATTTCCCAAAGCCTCCCCCAGCCCTGGCTGTCCTGGTGAGCAGATAAGGCCCCGCAGCTCCCACAGGAGAGATCTGGGCTGCACAATGGGATCAAACCAGGGAACAAACACCCTCCTCCCGCCCCGCTGGGCATTCCCCTGGCTGTGGAGGTGAGGCAGGATCCTCCCTCTCCCTGCAAGCCCAGACCCTCCTCCCCTGGACACCCCGGGATGCTGAAGGATGGAAAAGAAGGAGCAGCTCAGGGTTGGGAGCAGCTCCCAGCACCGCAGGACCCGCGGATGCCCGAAGTTTTCTCCTGCCAAGCTGTGCTCCAGAAGGGGTGTTCCTTGTCGAGGTAACACCAAGGCAAGCAGAGCCTGGCAGGGACAGTCACAGCTGAGGAGGGGCAGGAGGAAGAGCCCTTGGCCGGGGCTGGTCCCAGCGAGCCCCGACCCTGCACCGGGTCACAGGGACACCCAGAGCTGGACGGGACTGTTCCTGGTCCACATCTGTCCCCACCAAATGCCACTCCCTGCTGCTCCCTTCTTTGCTTCTCACCATCAACTTGAGCACCTCAGACTTGGATCCCCCTGCGGATCCGGCTGCAGCTCCTGCCAGCACAGAGGGGCTGGGAGAGGGGCAAGGAGGCCACAAGATGCCCCCACAAACAGGTTGGAGAATTAACCCTGCCAGGCCCTCAGGATGCTCGTGAGCAGCTGCCAGAGCCTCCTCAGCCCCTGCCAGCAGGAGGAAGGTCCTGGCAATGCCACACGCAGAGGTGAGTAGCTACTCACGTTGCTGATCTGATCCTGAGTCTTTTTGATTCTCTGCAGCTCCGGGGTGTCAGCCACCACACTGAAGCCTTTCCCCTTGTTCTTCTCAAACTCCTCCTTGTAGCGAATCTGGGTACAAAGGAAAAAAAAAGAAGAGATATTTAAGCCCGGGGAGAGCTGGCAGACCCAGCAGCTGGCTCCAGCAGCAGCCCCTGGCCATGCCCCGTGTGCCTCAGAAGATGCAGCAGCACCAAGACACGTCCCGTGGAGCAGCTGACCCATGCCAAGCAGCCACCTGAGAGCCCCCAGGATCTTAGGATCTCCACCCCAACGAGAGCATTTCCATGTTCTGCCCCCTCAGGGAAGGAATACACCCTGCAGACCATAAGAAAACCAGAGGGTAGAGGCTGGCAAAACACAAGCATCCTCATTTCTGTCAGCCAGACACTGACACGACATCCCCTCCCATCACACCCAGCAGCTGCCAAATCCTGGTTTTCTTTTTTAACGTAGTTCTACACAGCTTTAAGTGGGGTTTCCAGCTCCTCCAGGAGGGAGTTAACACCACAGCCACAGCCCAGATGTGCTCTCCTGCTCCTCAGCTCTCGGGGCAGCTGGACCTAATTCTGTTCCCACCCAAGTCACCCAGAAGCAGAAGCAGCTTCTGCAGAGGCTGAAACCCAATGGCTGAGTTGAGGGCTCCAAAAGGGAAGGAAGCAGCGTCCAGCTGCCTGGCCAGCACTGACACAGCTAATTTTTAGTGGCCAGAAAGACACACTGTTTTCATGGGGGAGGGAAGGAGATGTGCAGACAGACACTCTGACCTCCTTCATCCTCTCTGCCAGGGTCTGGCCCTGCACCCTTGGCCATCAGGAGCTGCCCCTGCCCATCTGGGCAGCTTTAGGGACTTTGACCAGTGACAGCCTGTAAACATGCAGCTCAAGCTGCCCCTCCCAGGGATTCTCCTCCCCAGAGCCCTCCTGGTGCACGGCAGAGTTGTGTGTTGTCACTGCAATGAAAAGGTCACCGACTGCTTCTCACGCAAGCAGATCCACCCTCCGGGTCCCCGCGGAACCGGCGCAGGCGCAGCAGCTCGGGCGGGCAAAGGGGGAGACAATGGTCACCCAGCTGTGGGCAGGGGACACAGGAGCCAGCAGTGGGACAGGCAGGGACAGAACTGTTGGAGCAGCAGAGCAGGAACTGCCTTTTATGGCTGGGAGAGCAGCTGATGCATCCTGAGCAGGAGCAGGGAAACGCTCACCCAAGATACATCAAACCAAATCACAGATGGTTTGGGTTGGAAGGGACCTTCAAGATCATCTAGATCCAACCCCCCTGCATGGGCAGGGACACCTCCCACCAGCCCAGGCTGCTCCAAGCCCCATCCAACCTGCCCTTCAACACTGCCAGGGACGGGGCAGCCACAGCTTCCCTGGGCAACCTGGGCCAGGCTCTCACCACCCTCACAGGGAAGAATTTCCTCCTCATGTCCAACCTCAGTCTCCCCTCTTCCAGTTTAAAGCCATTCCCCTTCATCCCATCATTCCCTGCCCTTGTAAACCAGTCTATGATTCCATGGTTTTAAGATGCCAAAGCACAGAGGGACACGAGACACTGATGTCACAGAAGTCTCCTTTTGCTTGAGAGAGAAAAAAAACAACAAACAACCTAAACCTCCTGCTGGCCGGGGTGAAGAACACGGCCTGAACATCACCCACCAGGAAGGAGCAGCCTCGAGGTGTTAACCATGGGGCAGGAGGAACCAAAGGCTCCCAGAGCTGTGACACACAGCCAGGCTGGGGATCAGGAGGGGCTGAGTCAGCAGAGGGGCTGGTTCTGCCTCTGCCCCTTCCCTGCTCTCCAGAAGGGCCCCGAGCTCTGCAGCCTGGCCATGGGGCACTGTCCTGCTGCTCTCCCCAGAGCTGTGCTGAGGAGAGGAGGGGTTTCCTGCAGCCTGAAGCTCAGCCAGCCTTGGAGTGGGGGTCCCAAGATGTAAGAAACCCAGGCTTGGAAGCTAAGGAGTCACCAGGTCAGGAGCTCATCACAAGGCCAAGCAGTTCCTTTGAGAAGTTCTGTATTTTTACCCTCTCAATCCCACCCTCCTCCACCTCTCTTGGGTTGGTTTGTTGTTTTTTTTACCCCTTTGACTTTCAGGATACAGGAACTTGGCCTCAAAATCCTGCTGTGCAGGGATGTCTGGGTGCAGGGGGCTGAGCTGGGGAAGGGGCTGGTACCTGGGGCAGGTCCAGCCCAAAACATCTCCAGGGCTGCTGCCCCAGCACACCCAGCCAAGGGAACCAGAGCATTGCCCTTCACCCACAGCCCGTGTTCAGGAGTGGAGAGATGGGCAGGACTCTATTCCCACCTCATCACATACCATTAATATAATTAATATCATTATAAATAGTATTAATAGCATGAATAATATTAATACTACTATTAAGAATAGTATAGTATAATAGTATGTTATAATAATAGTAAAGTATAATAATAGTATATTAATAATAGTAGTATTAATATTAATCAAGTGACATTTACACTACATAATAATATTAATATTCAATAATAATTTTATAATTAATAATGTAATGATAATGCACTATGCAATATATTAAGAATATATTCTATCTAAATAATATCATCAAATAATAAAAAATGATATGACAACATAATTCACACTGCCAAATTTAAGTAAGTTATTTATACTATATGAACTTATTAAAATTATATCCTTGGCAATGAATATATAGTTAATTGTACTATAATCACATGAATAGCTTATGTCCTGAGTTATTGATCAGGTACTAATGACTGCAACAATAACGATCACGGGTCCACAGTTTTCCCCAGAGGAGCTGCTCCCTGTGGATGTGACAATGTCCGTGCACAGCCTGTGCAGAGGGAGCTGGGGAAGTTCCCGTCACCCCTTCCCTCACCAGCAGCTCCCCGAGGTGACAGGCACGGGGCTGCGGGGGGGGCAGGGGGGGGGGACCCGCCCCCGCACCCC
>NW_009952685.1:50939-51802 GCF_000747805.2 Chaetura pelagica | reverse complement strand
TGACTTTCAGGATACAGGAACTTGGCCTCAAAATCCTGCTGTGCAGGGATGTCTGGGTGCAGGGGGCTGAGCTGGGGAAGGGGCTGGTACCTGGGGCAGGTCCAGCCCAAAACATCTCCAGGGCTGGTGCCCCAGCACACCCAGCCAAGGGAACCAGAGCATTGCCCTTCACCCACAGCCCGTGTTCAGGAGTGGAGAGATGGGCAGGACTCTATTCCCACCTCATCACATACCATTAATATAATTAATATCATTATAAATAGTATTAATAGCATGAATAATATTAATACTACTATTAAGAATAGTATAGTATAATAGTATGTTATAATAATAGTATAGTATAATAATAGTATATTAATAATAGTAGTATTAATATTAATCAAGTGACATTTACACTACATAATAATATTAATATTCAATAATAATTTTATAATTAATAATGTAATGATAATGCACTATGCAATATATTAAAAAAATATTCTATCTAAATAATATCATCAAATAATAAAAAATGATATGACAACATAATTCACACTGCCAAATTTAAGTAAGTTATTTATACTATATGAACTTATTAAAATTATATCCTTGGCAATGAATATATAGTTAATTGTACTATAATCACATGAATAGCTTATGTCCTGAGTTATTGATCAGGTACTAATGACTGCAACAATAACGATCACGGGTCCACAGTTTTCCCCAGAGGAGCTGCTCCCTGTGGATGTGACAATGTCCGTGCACAGCCTGTGCAGAGGGAGCTGGGGAAGTTCCCGTCACCCCTTCCCTCACCAGCAGCTCCCCGAGGTGACAGGCACGGGGCTGCGGGGGGGGCAGGGGGGGGGGACCCGCCCCCGCACCCC
>NW_009952685.1:26994-31599 GCF_000747805.2 Chaetura pelagica | reverse complement strand
GGGAGCACCGGGAGCACCGGGAGCAGCCGCTCGCTGCCCATCACGAGCTGCTCCTTCCCCCCGGGCCGCAGGGAACCACCAGCTTTTCCAGTCTCACTGGGGTGGACAGGGAATATTACCCATTACAGGGAATGTATTTTGGGTGGGAGGAAACACAGGATCAGCCTCCTCGGGGTCATCCACACGAGCTGCAGCTCTCAGGAGCCCAGCTCCAGAGGAAGGGGTCAAAACGCCGGGAACATCATTCCCATCCCCAGGAAATGACCTTCCAACAGTCAGAAATCCCTTGCAGAGGACACAGAGATTTCCCTTCTCCCGCTCCCAGAGGGACCCACGCTCAGGGAAACCTCACACCAAGGACCAGAGGCTCAGCCAGGGCTGGGTCTGGCACACACAAGCTGGAAGGCAAGACGAGGATGTTCACGTCGCCCTGAACTCACTCCACGGGGGATTTCACTGCCAGACCCCCGTGCAGAGCTCAGCCTGGCCCAGCAGCGTTGCCCAGGACCTGCCTTTGGGGTGAGAACTGCCCAAGTGTAGCCCAGAAGAAGCCCAGAGCCAGGAGCCCTTCTCTGCCCGCCCTGCCCTGTCTCAGCCAACAGCTCCAGTCCATCCAGTTCATTTGCGGGGCTGGGAACCCGCTGCCGGCTCTGGAAGGGGCTCAAGTGACCTGTTCCCGTCCCCAGGGCTCTGCTCAGCTCCTGCCATTAGCCAGAAGGGATTGTCAGCTGCTCGTGGCTGCTTCCAGAAATACAAACCTTTGGTGCTTGGAAAACACGAGACTCCCTTTGTAGGGAGAACAAAGGCAGAGAGGAATTAAGATCTTATCTCAAGTGCGTTTAGGATCTGTCCTCCCCGGGGCTCCGGGAGCTTCAGCCTGGCAGTTTCCACCTGGTTCAGCTTTGCCATCTCCCTTCCCGGGCTCCAGCACCTCCCTGCCAGGCCCAGCACCCAGACACCCAGCACCCTGACACCCAGCACCCAGACACCCAGCACCCAGACACCCAGCACCCAGACACCCAGCACCCTGACACCCAGCACCCTGACACCCAGCACCCTCACACCAACCTACCCGACACCCAGCCCCCCACCAGCACCCTGACACCCAGCACCCTGACACCCAGCACCCTGACACCCAGCACCCTGACACCCAGCACCCTGACACCCAGACACCCTGACACCCAGACACCCAGCACCCTGACACCCAGCACCCTGACACCCAGCACCCTGACACCCAGACACCCTGACACCCAGACACCCAGCACCCTGACACCCAGCACCCTGACACCCAGCACCCTGACACCCAGACACCCAGCACCCTGACACCCAGCACCCTGACACCCAGCACCCTTCCAGCAGCCTCTTCTCCCTTCTACTCCCGACTTTGCAGCTCATCCTGGTGTGAAACCAGCCCTGGGAAGGTGGGGTGCTGCTGCCTGGCAGACCCTCCTTGCACCCCGGCCCCTCTTTCTGCCACGTTCACGTGCCACCAGGAGCAGAGGAGGCTCTCACACCCCTGTGCTAGCCCAGCTCCAGCCCCCAAAGCCCAGGAGGCCACCAGAACGCGGCTGCTTCTCTCCCGGGGACAAAGACCCGCAGGACTCTGAGCTGCAGCGACCAACTCCTGGTGGTGGAGGCTGGGAAGAATAAAGACACCCTCCCCCCGCAGCAGTTTTGCCTCCAGCCACCCCCAGCACAGCACAAGGAGCTGAAAGTCCCCAGAAGCTACAGGGAAGCCCAGGCAGGAGCCCATCCCCCTCCCCAGGGTCTCCTTTAATGAGCGACAATTAAAGAAGAGCCTGAACCCACAGTGAAACCAGCGCTGGAGCCTCCAGACCACTCGGTGCAGCCTTATCTTGATGGTTACCATGGGAAGTGTCCCCTGAACGTCCCCAGGACACACAGAGCAGCCCCGGGTTGGGCTGAGCTGCCCTTGAGCAAGGCCAGGAGCTGTTGGGCAACCGTGCTCTGAGGAAGGGACCTTGCAAAGGGAGAGGTTTCAAAACCACCAGCTCTGCTGAACAGCAGGGTCCTGAGGTTCCCCCTCCTCACCCAGGCAAACTGCTTCTCAGCTCCTGACACTCTCAGGCTACCAGGAAGAGAGAGAAGGAAGGAAGGTCAGTGCATCCTTCCCAGCCCGGCAGGGAGGGAACTGCCCTGGTCCTGAAAAGTGACTGTTCACCCTGAACACACTCCAGCAAATCCTCTGCCCAGGCCCAAGGCTGCTGCAATGCCAAGCTGAGCCAACAGGCCTTCCTGATACCTCCCTGGGCAGCCTTTTTGCCCCTTTTCAAAGCAAAAAAATAATGAAAAAAAAGAGGAATTAAACACATTCCCCAAACGGTTGCCACAGCCTGTGGGCTCCTGGGGGACCCTCACTCCAGCCAGAGTTGCCACTGGATGCGTTTTCTTGCAGCACAGAGTGATCTGAGCACAGGTCTGCAGGTCCTGACAACAGCTCAGGGCATCATCTCAAATGCTTCAGCACAATCTCTCAGCAAAGCCCCACAGAAAGGGGTCCACCCACCCCAGCTCCCCCTTTCTGTGCTAACTTTGCCCTTCCAGCTGTTTCTCTGCAAAACTGATGCGCACATTTCTGTTCTCAGTGTTTTGGAGGAAGAGAAGGAAACCAGGGGTTACTCCTCAGCCCTCCCAAGGGAGCAAGAGCCAAACGGTTCCCAGCACAACATCAGGAGATGCTGGTGTGACAGCACCCACAGCCCCGTGTCAAGGCTGAGGCCTTTTGCTGATCCAGGGACATCAGGGTACAAAACAGGACACGTCTGGACAACACCCTTCTCAAACAGGCTCTTCTCTTCCCACCAGAGAAACAAATCCTTATCTGTGCCAGCTGTTATCCCTCCTACCTGTTTATTTCTGCTTGCCAGAGCTTTCAAGCCCTACAAGATTTGGGTTTACCTGAAATACTGGCCCAGAGAGCCCACACCTGCCCAGGTGAGGCTGCCATTGCACCCATGGTGTGGCTGGGAGCCAGCTGGGAAAACTGGTGCAAGGCAGGGAGCAGAGAGACCTGCCTGCTGGACCCTTCCCACCTCCAGGAGGTCCCAGCAGCCACAGAAGAGCAAACACAGCTGGGATGGGTGAGAGTCAAAAGGAGGGAGCCTCTCCCTCCTCTCTGTGAGGGTGCAGGAAGCACCAGAGGAGGGGAGAAGGTGGGTGAGGGGACACAGGGTGGGACCTGCACTCACCTGGCTCTGGAGCTCACTCTGCTGCTTGAGGCGCAGGTTCTCGGGTGTGTCTGCCACCATGGTGAAGGACTGCTTGGGGTAGTGTCTGTGGAGAGAAGGGACACCTGGTCACCCACAAGACATCACTCCTTGTCCTCTCCCACCCCCCCAGGACAGTCCTGAGCTTTGGCCCCACGAGGCCTGGCACCTTCCCCAGCAGCCAGAGGTTTCTCACTGGGTTCTCTCCCACCCTCAGCACGTTTGACTTCAGCTAAACTTCAGTTTTACCCAAAAAGGGGAAGGGGAGAGTTTTTTTTTCTCCCCAGGAGGACAAAACCATTGCAGGGCTGATTTCAGGAAGAGACCTTAGCACACGTTCAGTGTTCCATGAAACAGCCCTCAGGGTAACATTAGTCCAAGCAAACTCTGCTGAACTTTGGTTAACAATGACCCAGCCCCTCTCATTGTTTCAGCTCTGGAGGGTCAGAGGGAAGGGGGTGGTTTCACTTGCTTTTTTTATCAAAGTTTCAGCCACACAAGCCTAAAGTTGTGGTTTCCTGGTGCTGCAGAACATCATGAACCTGGTGTTCACCACGACAGCACCACCCTGCCCATCCTGGGGCACCACTGGCTCCATTATTCACCTGCACCAGTTCAACGTGTTTAGCAAATCCTCAGGACATGCCTGGGGTGGGAGTGTAAGGCAGGAGACCTGTGTCATGGCCTGGCCACAAGCCAGCAGTTATTGTTCTGAAGCTGTTTCTGAAAGCCCAGGCAGCCTTTGCTACAGGCAACATAAATCAGCAGAACTTGGGTACTGGAAGAAAGTCAGTGTCTCATCCCAAAGCTGGAGCCTGATACAAGCCCTGCCCAAGCAGGTGAGTGAATTTCCTGTGGCCATTCCCACCTCCAAGAGACGTGGAGAACATCCAGAGGCAAATCACTGCTGCTCCAGGAGGTGTGCAGACCCCCCTAGTGGGGCTTGACCAGACCCCCCAACAGTTATGGAGCCTCTCACAGGGTCAGTCCCACCACCAGGACACTTTCCCACTGCAGTCCTGGTCCTTCTCTGGAGGTCAGTGCCTCCTGCCTGGCTGGGGCTGCTCTCACCCATGGCCAGATCCTGCCTGGGCACCCCCCGTGCTGTCCCTGGAGGACTCTGAGGGTTGCAGAGGAACCTCTTTGTAAGAGGAACATTTCCAGGCTGCTCAGGCGTGGAGGCAGAGCCCTCCATGCACAACCATCCCCAGGAAATGCCCAGAGAGGGAACCTGACACTGAACAGATGGGAACTGCTCTCCTGGGGTGGCTGAGAAACCCAAGACGTCCCACAGCAGCACTTTGGGTTCATAAAGCAGAGAGCAGGCTGGGGAAAGCTGCCCCTGGAGAGGGTCAGAGGTTTCCCTTTCACAGGGGTT
>NW_009952685.1:23822-26975 GCF_000747805.2 Chaetura pelagica | reverse complement strand
TCAGCAGGATTCCCAAGTGTGGTGGCAGGAGCAGATAGCAGGACTTTGGGAAAGTTACTGCCTGGGGCAGGAGAGGGGGTGGGAGGCACAGAGACAACCCAGCACCAGCCCCAGAACACACTGGTGGCCCCAGGGCAGCTCATCGGGCTCAGTTTCCCTTTCAAATACGTGCATGAACTTGGATACATTCCTTTGCAAAGTCAGGGAATCTGAGTGGGGGGGGGTGTGACCCCAGCTCTTATAAGGGGTGACCAGGACAAAGCAGTGCCCTGACCACAGCCTGCAGCTCCTTGCAGAGGGCAGCTGGGGGGTGTCTCTCTCTTTTGGGGATCTGAAGGCTTTGAGCACAAGGCTGGTCCCAGTTCCAGGGCTGAAACTCAGCCTGTGCAGCCTCCAGTTCCCACCCCTCCATCCACACAGCCCAGCTGGAGGCTGAACCAAGCCCTCCTAGTGCAACCAGGGGAATATCCACAGCTCCTGTCCCTTCCCAGACCACATGAAACGGGTGTTTGTGGGTCTTCAGAAGTCCCTGGGCTGTGCTCTGGGAGCCTGGGTGTCCCAGCATCAGCAGTTCTCTCTGTGCAGAACCAGCACCAGCACCTCTGCCCCGGGGCCAATCCAGCTGTGGTCAAAGGAGCAGAAAGGCAGCTGCATGTGGGGGAGGTTGGTTGAAAGCTGCTGGTGGAGCAGGACAGCAAGAGACACCAACACAGCCCTGGAAGAGCTGCACACACCTCAGGGAAGCAGCAACGCAGGAAACTCAAGAATAAAAATAGCTGCCTCAGCCTCCCTGAGAACATAAAGAGAACCCCCCTCCCTGCACACACAGAAACCAAACAAGGCAGATGTGGTTGACAGAAAGGGGAAAAGACAACTCAATAAGCAGCAGCTCCCTGCCTGCTCCCCTCCCCAGCCCTGCAGGGCACAGCACAGCCAGGGAACCCACCTTCCAACCAGCTCCCTCAAATGAGACACCCCCGACCCCTGCCCCAGGGCTTGTTCTGCTGGGCACCCCCTGCTGCCACGGCTCAGCACCACCATCCTGCTCCTCACTGGGGGAGCAGGGGACAGCACCAAGGCCCAAAGCGGGGTGGGAAATGCTGTGCCCACCCCCAGCCCACCCGAGGACACCCACCCCACGGGGGGTATCAGCCAGGAGACCCCAGCCAGCCCTCATCCCGCACCAGCACAGAGGGAGCTCAGGGGATGTGGCCAAACCCACAATAAATGAGCCTAAATTAACCCTCCACAGCTCCCCACCCCAAACATCCAGCAATAACTTCAGAAAGGACAAGAATCAGTCTCAGACAAACAACAGATCACCAGCTGCTTGAAGGATACAGTTTTAATCTCCCTTTAGATTAATCTGATTAGAGGGGATACAAACCCGTGTGCCCAGGCTCCCTGCCCCACTGCCTCTGGGCACTGGGCTGTCAAAGCCTCCCCCTGGGATACAACATCAAGGCAGATATTCCCCCAGGCTCCTGCCTGCAGCAGAGAAATTCCTGCACCCAGACTCCAAGAATAATCAAACCTGATTCCCCAGGAACACCAGGAGAATCTGATTCCCTCTGATTCTGAAACCAGGAGAATCACCAGGATACCAGGACACCCCCCTGCAGACCTAGGCATGGACTTGCCATTTTGTTGAAGCACTCTGGACAATCTGGCCACCATTTCTGCTCGCCCAGCATCTGGTGCCACCAGTGTGGGTATCTGGGTGGGGGCCACCCTGATTCCCACTCCAGGAAAGACTCAGCAGGGCTGCACCAGGGAGTGATGCTGTGGAAGGAGCAAAGGAGCACAAGACACTTTGGGATCAAATTCAGCCCAGATGAACAGCCTGGGGGGGGGCTCTAAATGACACTGGCCCAGCCTGGCCTCTGGGCAGCCCAAATTGCTCCTGCAGAGTCTGGGTGAACACATTCCTTGAGGAGACAGTACCGAGGGAAACAGGCCCTTTTGTCACCATTAAGAGGACAAAACCCTTTCTCAGCAGCCAACAAGCTCTGGTGGCCCAGGCAGCAGCACATCCCGAGGGGGGCTGCAATAAGAGCCTGTGCTGCAGGGGGGCTGCACCTCGGCTGCTGGTGGGACAGCTCCTTAACCTCCCGGTCCCTGCTGGGCAGAGTCAGGAGCAAACACCAGCAGCACGAGATGGGCTTTTGTTTATTTCTTTATCCAACCCCAGATGCCATTAAAGCAGCTGCTGGGGGAGCTGGGGCGTAATTAACAATAGTGCTAATCCAGTAAATGCACCACTCCAGCTTCAGGGGGCACGGGAGGACAGTCCTTGGCTCTTGTTTCACCGCTCACATCCTGGAGCCCTTTCCTGAGTTTCTTGGAAGTCACTGACTCACACCAAGGTCAAAGCAAACAAAGCCACCTTTGGAGCACAAACAGCTCAAAACCCAAGTGTCCTCCCAGCTCATTGAATTCTCCATTTGCAGACCAGGTTTGGAAGGCAACAGGCTACACTGAGCAGCCCCAGCCCTGCCAGCAGGACGGGAGCAGAGCTCAGCCCTGGCCCTGCCAGGAGAGCCCGGTGCCACCAGCACCGCGGGCTCTGCAATCCCAGAGGATTTTCCCTGCTACTCAGCAGCAGCTTGGACAGAAAGCCCCGATTTTAACACCTCCTGAAGGGCAGAGGATGGAAGAAAAGCCACAAAGGGAGGCACGAGGCCCCCGTGAAGGGCAAATGTCATTTTTTAAGTTGTTGGCACCACCAGCCAGAGCTGCATTTCCAGCTCAGGAGCTCCCGTACTATCTCCCAGCCGAAATCATCCCATTGCCATGGCAACCGCATCCCCTGCCCGGGCCATGCTAATAACGCTTGGGAGGAGCGTCCAGCTTTTGGGGGGGGGGAGGGGGAAACCCCCAGCCCCTGCCAGGGCTGCAGAGAGAGAAATTCACCCCCGTGGCGCCGGGAAACGGGAGAGCCAAGAATGTGGGGGAGAAAAACCCCAAAATATCGAGGAGGAGGGAACGAGCCCTGGGCTGAGAGCTCAGCTTGGAGCAGGGGCTGGACATTGAGCCCCCAGCCAGGCTGGGGAGGAACTGCCAGGCGTGAGTGCCCAGCCTGAGCTAGAATTAGGTTTCCGTTGCTGTCAAGATGCTGAGGAAACCGGGCAGGGATGAGGCAGCTCCGGGCTC
>NW_009952685.1:13844-18284 GCF_000747805.2 Chaetura pelagica | reverse complement strand
CATCACAGCAGCCCCTCCAGCCAGGCAGGTGCCACCGGCAGCAGCTTCTCAGCACCCTCAGACACCCACAAAACCCGGTGCCCCTCCCTGCAGAGAGAGGAGCTTCACAGCCCACGGCAAGACCCAGCAGGGCAGAACAGCCCGGGGAGGCTGCACCAGCCCGGCCACAGCCACCGGACAGGAGGTGTTTCTTGTCTCGCCTCTAAATGAGGTCAGTCGAGGTCCCCCCCGCCAGACACAGCCCGTCTGGCTCCCGCATTAGGAGCTGCTCGAGCACCAGCAACTCCGAGGCAGATGAAAGTTTATCCCAGTGTCAAGAGCGAGGTGCAGGGTTCCCGTGGGTAAAGGGTCTGTCTGCTCCCTGCCTCTCCCAGCCTGACCCCCCCAGTGCCCCCCAGGGACAGACAGCACCAGGTATCTGCCCCCCAGGGACAGACAGCACCAGGTATCTGCCCCCCAGGGACAGACAGCACCAGGTATCTGCCCCCCAGGGACAGACAGCACCAGGTATCTGCCCCCCAGGGACAGACAGCACCAGGTATCTGCCCCCCAGGGACAGACAGCACCAGGTATCTGCCCCCCAGGGACAGACAGCACCAGGTATCTGCCCCCCAGGGACAGACAGCACCAGGTATCTGCCCCCCAGGGACAGACAGCACCAGGTATCTGCCCCCCAGGGACAGACAGCACCAGGTATCTGCCCCCCAGGGACAGACAGCACCAGGTATCTGCCCCCCAGGGACAGACAGCACCAGGTATCTGCCCCCCAGGGACAGACAGCACCAGGTATCTGCCCCCCAGGGACAGACAGCACCAGGTATCTGCCCCCCAGGGACAGACAGCACCAGGTATCTGCCCCCCAGGGACAGACAGCACCAGGTATCTGCCCCCCAGGGACAGACAGCACCAGGTATCTGCCCCCCAGGGACAGACAGCACCAGGTATCTGCCCCCCAGGGACAGACAGCACCAGGTATCTGCCCCCCAGGGACAGACAGCACCAGGTATCTGCCCCCCAGGGACAGACAGCACCAGGTATCTGCCCCCCAGGGACAGACAGCACCAGGTATCTGCCCCCCAGGGACAGACAGCACCAGGTATCTGCCCCCCAGGGACAGACAGCACCAGGTATCTGCCCCCCAGGGACAGACAGCACCAGGTATCTGCCCCCCAGGGACAGACAGCACCAGGTATCTGCCCCCCAGGGACAGACAGCACCAGGTATCTGCCCCCCAGGGACAGACAGCACCAGGTATCTGCCCCCCAGGGACAGACAGCACCAGGTATCTGCCCCCCAGGGACAGACAGCACCAGGTATCTGCCCCCCAGGGACAGACAGCACCAGGTATCTGCCCCCCAGGGACAGACAGCACCAGGTATCTGCCCCCCAGGGACAGACAGCACCAGGTATCTGCCCCCCAGGGACAGACAGCACCAGGTATCTGCCCCCCAGGGACAGACAGCACCAGGTATCTGCCCCCCAGGGACAGACAGCACCAGGTATCTGCCCCCCAGGGACAGACAGCACCAGGTATCTGCCCCCCAGGGACAGACAGCACCAGGTATCTGCCCCCCAGGGACAGACAGCACCAGGTATCTGCCCCCCAGGGACAGACAGCACCAGGTATCTGCCCCCCAGGGACAGACAGCACCAGGTATCTGCCCCCCAGGGACAGACAGCACCAGGTATCTGCCCCCCAGGGACAGACAGCACCAGGTATCTGCCCCCCAGGGACAGACAGCACCAGGTATCTGCCCCCCAGGGACAGACAGCACCAGGTATCTGCCCCCCAGGGACAGACAGCACCAGGTATCTGCCCCCCAGGGACAGACAGCACCAGGTATCTGCCCCCCAGGGACAGACAGCACCAGGTATCTGCCCCCCAGGGACAGACAGCACCAGGTATCTGCCCCCCAGGGACAGACAGCACCAGGTATCTGCCCCCCAGGGACAGACAGCACCAGGTATCTGCCCCCCAGGGACAGACAGCACCAGGTATCTGCCCCCCAGGGACAGACAGCACCAGGTATCTGCCCCCCAGGGACAGACAGCACCAGGTATCTGCCCCCCAGGGACAGACAGCACCAGGTATCTGCCCCCCAGGGACAGACAGCACCAGGTATCTGCCCCCCAGGGACAGACAGCACCAGGTATCTGCCCCCCAGGGACAGACAGCACCAGGTATCTGCCCCCCAGGGACAGACAGCACCAGGTATCTGCCCCCCAGGGACAGACAGCACCAGGTATCTGCCCCCCAGGGACAGACAGCACCAGGTATCTGCCCCCCAGGGACAGACAGCACCAGGTATCTGCCCCCCAGGGACAGACAGCACCAGGTATCTGCCCCCCAGGGACAGACAGCACCAGGTATCTGCCCCCCAGGGACAGACAGCACCAGGTATCTGCCCCCCAGGGACAGACAGCACCAGGTATCTGCCCCCCAGGGACAGACAGCACCAGGTATCTGCCCCCCAGGGACAGACAGCACCAGGTATCTGCCCCCCAGGGACAGACAGCACCAGGTATCTGCCCCCCAGGGACAGACAGCACCAGGTATCTGCCCCCCAGGGACAGACAGCACCAGGTATCTGCCCCCCAGGGACAGACAGCACCAGGTATCTGCCCCCCAGGGACAGACAGCACCAGGTATCTGCCCCCCAGGGACAGACAGCACCAGGTATCTGCCCCCCAGGGACAGACAGCACCAGGTATCTGCCCCCCAGGGACAGACAGCACCAGGTATCTGCCCCCCAGGGACAGACAGCACCAGGTATCTGCCCCCCAGGGACAGACAGCACCAGGTATCTGCCCCCCAGGGACAGACAGCACCAGGTATCTGCCCCCCAGGGACAGACAGCACCAGGTATCTGCCCCCCAGGGACAGACAGCACCAGGTATCTGCCCCCCAGGGACAGACAGCACCAGGTATCTGCCCCCCAGGGACAGACAGCACCAGGTATCTGCCCCCCAGGGACAGACAGCACCAGGTATCTGCCCCCCAGGGACAGACAGCACCAGGTATCTGCCCCCCAGGGACAGACAGCACCAGGTATCTGCCCCCCAGGGACAGACAGCACCAGGTATCTGCCCCCCAGGGACAGACAGCACCAGGTATCTGCCCCCCAGGGACAGACAGCACCAGGTATCTGCCCCCCAGGGACAGACAGCACCAGGTATCTGCCCCCCAGGGACAGACAGCACCAGGTATCTGCCCCCCAGGGACAGACAGCACCAGGTATCTGCCCCCCAGGGACAGACAGCACCAGGTATCTGCCCCCCAGGGACAGACAGCACCAGGTATCTGCCCCCCAGGGACAGACAGCACCAGGTATCTGCCCCCCAGGGACAGACAGCACCAGGTATCTGCCCCCCAGGGACAGACAGCACCAGGTATCTGCCCCCCAGGGACAGACAGCACCAGGTATCTGCCCCCCAGGGACAGACAGCACCAGGTATCTGCCCCCCAGGGACAGACAGCACCAGGTATCTGCCCCCCAGGGACAGACAGCACCAGGTATCTGCCCCCCAGGGACAGACAGCACCAGGTATCTGCCCCCCAGGGACAGACAGCACCAGGTATCTGCCCCCCAGGGACAGACAGCACCAGGTATCTGCCCCCCAGGGACAGACAGCACCAGGTATCTGCCCCCCAGGGACAGACAGCACCAGGTATCTGCCCCCCAGGGACAGACAGCACCAGGTATCTGCCCCCCAGGGACAGACAGCACCAGGTATCTGCCCCCCAGGGACAGACAGCACCAGGTATCTGCCCCCCAGGGACAGACAGCACCAGGTATCTGCCCCCCAGGGACAGACAGCACCAGGTATCTGCCCCCCAGGGACAGACAGCACCAGGTATCTGCCCCCCAGGGACAGACAGCACCAGGTATCTGCCCCCCAGGGACAGACAGCACCAGGTATCTGCCCCCCAGGGACAGACAGCACCAGGTATCTGCCCCCCAGGGACAGACAGCACCAGGTATCTGCCCCCCAGGGACAGACAGCACCAGGTATCTGCCCCCCAGGGACAGACAGCACCAGGTATCTGCCCCCCAGGGACAGACAGCACCAGGTATCTGCCCCCCAGGGACAGACAGCACCAGGTATCTGCCCCCCAGGGACAGACAGCACCAGGTATCTGCCCCCCAGGGACAGACAGCACCAGGTATCTGCCCCCCAGGGACAGACAGCACCAGGTATCTGCCCCCCAGGGACAGACAGCACCAGGTATCTGCCCCCCAGGGACAGACAGCACCAGGTATCTGCCCCCCAGGGACAGACAGCACCAGGTATCTGCCCCCCAGGGACAGACAGCACCAGGTATCTGCCCCCCAGGGACAGACAGCACCAGGTATCTGCCCCCCAGGGACAGACAGCACCAGGTATCTGCCCCCCAGGGACAGACAGTACCCGGGATGTTCCTCCCAGGGACAGACAGGA
>NW_009952685.1:11627-13591 GCF_000747805.2 Chaetura pelagica | reverse complement strand
CTCTAAGTGAGGTCAGTCGAGCCCCCCCCCGCCAGACACAGCCCGTCTGGCTCCCGCATTAGGAGCTGCTCGAGCACCAGCAACTCCGAGGCAGATGAAAGTTTATCCCAGTGTCAAGAGCGAGGTGCAGGGTTCCCGTGGGTAAAGGGTCTGTCTGCTCCCTGCCTCTCCCAGCCTGACCCCCCCAGCGCCACAAACACCCCCCCACACACACACACAGAGCTCACCCAGTTCCCCTGAGCAGCCAAGCAGCAAGAGCTGTGTGACCAAGGCAAGAAGCTGCTCTGGCAGGGACATCAAAAAGCAAACAGACCCTTCCTCCCCACACACCAAAGAAACAGCCCCAGACCAGCACCTTGGTCCCAGTTTCCTTGTGACCCACAAACTGGTGACACCAGGGGAGTATTTTCACCTTCCCAGAGCAGCAGTGCAAAGTGATTTCATCTCCAGATCAACGTGACTCTCCAAGCACTCACACCCAGCCCAGCCCTGCCCTAAAAGCAGCATCTGGCCCCCATGAGCTGCCTTCCCTGGGGGCCAAGTTAAATGTCAGCACTTGAACTTGAAGCTCCAAAGCTGCCTCTGGAGCCTCACACAAGCTGGAAACTGCATTAAACTCCTCCAACAAAGAGGCTAGTGGGACACATCTGCAGAAACTCACTGAGTGAGCACATCAGGGCACTGCCCAGCTGGTCACAAAGAGGCAACTGAAGCAGGGCTGGTGGCTACAAGCCCCAGACTCAGCATCTTCAACAGGACTTAGCTCTGTATCAGTTCCTCCAGCAAGGCCAGTTTACATCACAGATGATGTGGGAGACTTCTTGAGTGTTTAGAAGAGCTTCTCCAGCTCCAAGGGTTGCTTGTATTTGGTGCAGCTTGCTTGAAGCTTTTGGCAGACCTGCCCAGAGAGCAGCCCAGCCCTTAGCACTGGGTGCAAACACACTGTCCCTTCCTCACCCACCTCCCAGAGGTGACAGTCACCTCTGTGCAGCTGCACCGTGGTTTAGGAAAAGGAGAGTTAAACAAAGGAAGCAATAAGCTCTGTCCTGCCAAAAGGCTCCCAAGTTCACATCCTGCCTTTCAAAGAGCTGCTGGTTCTTGGGGATAAGCTTAAAAAAAGCCCAACAAAGCACCCAAAAAAACCCCCAAACTGTGCTTTTTTAACACTAAAAGCAGCACAACAGCACTTTGCAGAGGGCTTGCAAACGTCCTGCTGTGAAAGAGCAGACTGCAGAGAAAGGCTTCAGTTCCTCCCAGCATTTCTGGGGAGAGGCTGCCAAAATGGCTGGTCCAGCCCTGCATGTGTGCAGCTGCTGCCCTCCCCCAGCAGCTGCTCCCAGCCTGTCTCAGAAACAGCTCTGCAGGACTGGGAGCACTTCACAGGATCCTGGTTCTCAGGGACACCCCCCCAGTGATGCCCAGCTAGCACAGGGCTGGAGGAGACAGGGCAACCAAAAGGGGAACCTTCAGGAGCTTCAGACAGCTGTCTGGGCATGGGGCAGCAGTGGGGAGCAGGGTGTTGGGGAGCAGGGTGTTGGGGAGCAGGGTGTTGGGGAGCAGGGTGTTGGGGAGCAGGGTTTGCTCAGGTCCCCAGGTCTCACCCCCAACCCAACAGCTCCAGCAGCAGCTCCCCCGGGGGTGCAGAGCAGCACACACCACCTGGGTGAAAACCAGCCTGTTTTCACACACCTGCTTCAATCCAGAGCAGAGAAGGCAGGAGAAGAGGGGTTGCCAAGCTGGGAAGTCAGGAGTTGCATCTGGAAAGGGCCCTGCTCCTCACACTGCTCTCCTCCCCCCCTGCTGACCCCCAAAACACAGCAGGGCCTGGCCCACCCTGCCCTCTCTGGGGGGCAGGGCAGGCAGTGCCACAGACCTGGGTTTTCCCACAAGGATTTTTGGCCCCAGACATGGATTAGCAATATTTGGAAAGTCAACAACCCATCTGCAGTCCCTACCCCACCCCC
>NW_009952685.1:6608-11597 GCF_000747805.2 Chaetura pelagica | reverse complement strand
GCAGCCCTCCCTCCCCAAACCCTGCACTGCTGGTTCTGGGGGTCACTGGGGGCTGTGCCCCCTCCCCAGGCTGAGCCCCAGCTGCTGCCAGGCCCTGGAATTCTGCCCAAGCCACAAACCCCCACCAGCTGGGTCCATTCTGCTGCTCTCCAGGACAAGGAGGGGACCCCCACCCGTGGGGGCATCACACCCACGGGGACAGGGTCTCCTGGAGCTCACTGCCCATCTGCTTCCCTGGGATGAGGTGGCCTTTAACCTCCTCACTCCAGGAACAGCTGGGAAACACCTACCAGGTGGGTGGGGAACACCTGGGGCTACTGGGAAGGAGAAATGAAACACAGGGAGAGCCCAGGAGGGAGAGGAGCTGCCTGCAAAGAGCCATGGTGAGATTTCTCCTCAGCAGCCCCTGCAGAGGCTCCACTCACCAACACTTTGGGTTGTACATCCAGGGCCAGCACTGGTTTGAACTTCCAGAGCCAGAGATTGGCTGTAGGGAGGGTGGCAGAGCCCTACGGGGGGGTTGGGGTTCCAGGAGGGATGCTGCCAGCTGTGAGCCTGCCCACAGACAGCACCTGGAACAAATCATCCCCCAAGCACTTCAGAAACCAGAGACTCCAGCCCAAAGAAGAGTCACCAGCATCTGCAGCCTCCCAGCCATGGAATCACTGCCCAGGAAAGCTCCTCTCTGCCTTCTCTCCCCCCACCCCAAGATCCACCAGGGACCCCTCCCCAGGCACAGCAGAAGTGAAGCAGAAGTGCCCTGGACCTCAAAGCCCCCGTGTCAAGGGGTCTTTCCCCCCCATCCCCTTTTCATGTGCAGACCCAAAGCAGAGAGCTGAGCTCTGGGCCATGCCAAGCACACCAAGGCAGAAAAGCAGCTTCTCCTCCTCCAGAAACTTGGCACAAATAAAGCATCGGATAAACACCTGGAATCTGTCCCAGCTACACAGTTGTTCCTCTTTTCCTTCCTGTCCCTCCTCCCCCCCCAAACTTGGAAGATGACTTTATGAAGACAGTGGGCAGCTCCCAGCTGGAGCAGAGAGCAGTGCCAGGAGCAGCTCCCTGCCTCCTTGGGGAGCCCAGAGCCACTCACTCACTTTTTCCAAGCCAGGAGTCAGTCCTGAGGTACCAGGCTGCTCACTCTGCACAGAAAGGGAGGGATTTAACAGCGAGAAATCTGCCAGGAAGGTTCTTCAGGTCCACATTCCAGGTGCCCCAGCTCCTGTTCTGAGTTGCTGTGCCCCGGTAACACCAGTGCCAGGTCTAGGTGAGCTGGGCAGGGCAGCTGCTGAGCAGAACCGCTTGTCCTGACTCAGGGAAGAGGAATGTGAGCCCAAGATCCCCCGGGACACCAAAGCTCCGGGTGTGGTTTCTCTGCAGGGAAAGTCACGCGAGTGCAGCAGCTGGAGGGAGGGGGGACCCCGCCGAGACACCTACCCATGAGATTTTTGGCAGCCTTGTTTTTAGCCTTTAACCCCCCCTTTTTTTTTGAGAAGGAAGAAACGCAGCCCAGGGAGGGGGGTTGGGGGTTTCCCTGTGCTGCGGGGCAGCCCGGACTCCAGCACCTCCCTGAGGAGGGGGCACAGAGGATGCTGCACGACAGCCCAGGCTGCCCCTCCTGGGCAGGGCACGAGGGGCTGCGGGGCACGGAGCCCACCGGCTGCCTGCCAGCCCGTCTGCACAGCGGGAAACTCAAAGAACAAGAGGTTTGTGCAGCGCTGGGGGTGCGGGCAGGACCGGCCCCTGCTCCAACATCAGCACCAACTCCGGCAAACCCATCGCCCCCAGGGGAAAGTCCAGCCTCAGGTCTCGTCTAAATGCCCTCAAGGGAGATGAGCAGAACAACCTCGTAGCCCAGACGGGCAGAGAAGGAGCCTCTTGCCCAGGAAACTGCTCCTCCTCCCCGCCTGCCCAGCAGCAGAGCCACCCGGGAGGTTCCAGCTCCTCGGGGCCAACCTGCAGCTTTCAGCTCTCACACAAGGCCCTGGAGGCAGATTCATGCTGGACACTGCCCAGGCAGAGCCTGGAGCTGCCAGCAAGGAAGGGACCAGAGTTCTGCTGCTGGTGTCACCTCCATTTGGGATCCCAGCTGAGGGACACAGCCCTGGTCCCCCAGCCGAGCTCAAACATCCCTCCAGCACAAGGAGTAAGACATTAAAGCAACATACCGTGCACATTTGGGAGCAGCTGGTCTCCCTGAACATCCCCCCAGCCTTGCCTGCCCCTCACAGCCAGGCTTTCCTCCTGCCCCACATTTTCAGAAGGCTCCAGCTTCCCTTGGACACTGCCCTTCCTCCACTTTTACCCCTTTTAGTTCAAAGTGCTCAGGTAAGGAGAGGAGCCCAACCTCAAATGCTGCTTTCAGTGAACAACCAGTCACCCCAGTCCCCAGAAAAGTCAAAAGGGGAATGCTGAGGAGGGTGGAGATAGTCCCATCTGTCACCAGGAGAGTTCCTAAGTGGGCATGGGAGAGGGGAGGGCAGTTAAGCAGCCACCTTCTTGAAAGGCTTCACAGATTCATTGCTCAGGCAGTGTCAGATAGGGAGGAAGCCCAGCCCTCTTCCTCCTGCTCTCTTGAAGAAAGAAACTCAGGAATTTGGCAGGAGGCCACAGCTCAAACAGAGGAGACCCTGTGCTGAGGCATGTTCAGAAAAGCAGCCTCTGCCTTGCCAGGATAAACGTTGCTTTTCCACCCCCTCCTCCAGGGAACAGAAGTTGTTGCCCCTCAACTCCAAGACCAGCCAAAGCTGTTTGGACAGGGTGGGATGCTGGGCTGTCCTCCTGCCACACACTCCCCTTGCCTGGACATTCCCACCTCCCTGGGATACTGGGAAGGAACCAAATCCATGTCCTCAGGTCAGAGCTTCCCTCCACCCCAGGTCTGGTCCCTGCACCCCTACAGTCCCCCCAAAAAAAACCCAGGGGCTGGCAGCAGTTTCCAGCTGCCCTCACTTTGCTTCAAGGCAGCACCAGGCAGGGCAAGAGGAGCAAAGCAGCTGCTGCAGGTTCCTGGGCACCCTCTGACCATCCAGGGCAACCCCGGGGTGGAGGCAGGACTGAGCTGCCTCTTCTCCAGGGAGGCTGTTAAAGGGTTAAACCAGCAAAGCAGCATCAAAGGGAGCTCGGGCAGAGGGGGCTGAGAACCAGAGATGGGTAGAGGTTGCTGCAGACTCCTTGGAATCTCAGGAATTTCCCATTATTATCCCACTTCCCTTCCAGCAGCCGGGAGGGTGAGAGCAGGACCCCGGGCTCAGACCAGCACCCTGTGCTGGGCAAGGCTCTGCCAGAGCTGGGAGCAGGTGCCCAGATCCCAGGAAGAAGGGTTTGGTTCAGGCCCCTGAGGAGGGCTCGGGGGGCTTCTCTCCAGCTCACACCCCCCAGGCTGGTTGGGCCACCCCCAGAGTGGGTTGAGAGACCTGCACAGCCCAAGAACTAGTCACTCTGCCTCAGACCACAGGTTTCCCCTCATCCTACTCCAGTGCTCCAGAAGTTCCCAGTTCCCCCTCAGAAGCTGGAGCTCCAGCAGTGCTGGTGCCCCCGTGCAGCTCCATAACCCACAGGTTTCTGTTGCTTTTCACAGTTGCTCCCCCCTTATTTCAGGTGCAATCCCAAGACACAACCATGACTTGTGCAAGGTTGGGGAGAACTTAGAGCAGCTTCCAGTGCCTGAAGGGGCTCCAGAAAAGCTGGGGAGGGACTTGGGACAAAGGCAGGGAGGGATGGGATGAGGAGGTGATGGTTAAAACTGGAAGAGGGAGATTTTGGTTGGACATGAGGAAATTCTTTGCTGTGAGGGTGGTGAGACCCTGGTTGCCCAGAGACCTGTGGCTGCCCTGTCCCTGCTCTGAGCAACCTGGGCTGCTGGGAGGTGTCCCTGCCCATGCAGGGGGGTTGGATCTAGATGATCTGTAAGGTCCCTCCAACCAAAACCATCCCATTATCCTATTATCAGCAATAACCAGCCTCCTAACAAGCTCCAGAAGTGGGAGGTGGCTGCTCAGGCTCCACATGCTCTGACATCTCCTTTCTACTTGTCTTGGACATTAATTCCCATTCACAAGGATGCTGTCAGGATTAAAATGTAAGTGCTCTGTGAATGGGCTGTGCCACACAAGCTCTGAGTACTGTTATGTTACCTAATGCTCTAAGAGCTGTTAATGTGTAAGAAGCAGATACAAAAATTCTCCCTGCAAAGCTGCTTTCCAGACATTAAGGAACATGTCAAGGAAGAACTGAGGTCCTTGGAGATGTGGGCTGAGCAGGGACTGGCATGGGCTACAAATGCAGCCCAGAGAGCTGTGCACAGTTAAGGGTCCTTCTTGATTAGTAGAAAGGAAAACAAAGGGTGTCAGGCAACAGCCCCAGCTTTTCTGAACCAGGAAAGCAAACAGGTGTGGCAGGAGCTGCTCTCCTGTCCCTGCTCCAGCTCCATTTCCCCTCCCTGCTCAGGAGAGAAGGATTTTACATTCAAGCTGAATTTCCCTTCAGGTGCATTTACCTTCCCAGCATCCACGGCAAGTGCCAGGAGATGGGATGAACAGACCACCAGCCCCTGGCAGCACCAGCTGCAGTGTCCTCTGTGTCCCCTGCTGTGTCACACCCCTCACCCCCTGCACAAAAGGCCACCTCTCTCCTCTGCCCAGAGTCCTGCACTCAGCTAAGCTGGAATAAACACCTTGTTATTTCCCCTTCTTTAAAGGGGATGCAAATTAAGATCAACCATGTAAACACCTGCCTGTATTTTGACTGCATTCACCTTCTGTCTGCCCAGGCTGGAGCTGCAACAACAGCCCAATCCAAGCTTGGAAAACACCATTTTAACACCTGCATGAATTGCCAGCCTGAGCCCTTCAGCCAGGGCTTTCCCAGAAAGGGAGAGAGAATTCCTGCAGGGGTCAGGGCTCCCCACAGCTCGTGTTTTGGGGTGTCAGGACCAGTGCTGAGGAGGGCCCAGCAGACCCCCAGGCAGCCCCCCAGCCCTGCAGCCCC
>NW_009952685.1:5011-6595 GCF_000747805.2 Chaetura pelagica | reverse complement strand
CAGCCCTGCAGACCCCCCAGCCCTGCAGCCCCCCGGGCAGCCACTCACGCGTTGCAATACGGCTTCTTCTCGTAGCCCTTGTAGTTTTTCATGTTGAGGGTCATCTTGCAGGTCTCGCAGTGGAAACATGACTTGTGCCAGAACTGCAGAGAGGGAGAAAAAGGGATCATTAACACCAGTGACTCCCCAGAACAGGGCCATGTCCCTCTAGAATCACACAGCTTCAAGCAGTTCCCTCAGCCTGGAGGTGACAGCAATGGCATTGGTGAACCCTGCCAAGCCCAGACAACATTCCTTCTGGCTCAGGACACAAGGAAATCTCTCCTGACCTTCTCATCACATCCTATCTCAACAGGGCAACACCACTTGGGACTTGCATTAGAGCAGCATCTTGCTGCCTTATCTCCAAGGCAGGAATTCACTGGGCTCAGCCAGATCCAGGAGAGGAGAAGCCTCGTGCTGTGGAAGAGGCTCAACATCAGCCCTGCCCTGGGAGCCAGGAGGCTGCCAGCAGAGCTCCCAGCTGTGATTTGTGGGCTTCAGAGCTGCTGCTTTGGGGTTTTATTTTTGCTGATGTTAGCCAAGAGATAGCCAGAAGAGCAGGTCAGGTAAGGCTGCAGAGACAGAGCCAAGGAAACAGAGAGAGAAGGTTCCCATGAGAAGCAGACAGTCCAACACAGACAGGTCCTCCCCACAGCCACCACCTCCTGACTGCAATATCAGTGGTTCACCTCAAACCTCACAGATCCTACAGCCCCAGAAGATGCAGGATCACCCAAACACACCTTGTCCCTCCTCAGTGGGGCTGTCAACAGCTCTGCCAGCTCTTGCCAGGGCTGCAGGGTCACACAGGGCTGAGAGGACAGTAGGAGGGCAGGGGAGCTCCTAGCCTGACATTTTGGTGAAGGTAATTTTTGTACCCTCTCCCAGCAGGCTCCACTTATCCCCACACCCAGCCTGAGGTCCCACCTGAACACAGCAGCACAGTCAGACACGCTCAGGGCTGAGGATGAAGACACAGCTCCTGAAATGCAGACCATGACCCTGCACTACAGGTGAGAGCCCCTAATGAGCTCTAAAGCTTTTCAAGTTTTTAGAGCTACTCCAAGAAATTATTTCCACTTGGCATTTAACTGGCCTGAGTGGCCTTCAAGGCTGGAGGAAGCCCCAGAAGAGCTCAATGCTGCTCCCAAGCAGTTCTGCCCCACCCAGACCAAGGCTGCTGCTCAGCCAGCCCCCAGGTGCCCAGACTTGGTGCTTCCTCCAGCAGCTCCAGGGACCTGAGGGCTCTGGTGAAACGTCCCAGGGAGCAGAGCAGGAAGGAAGGCAGGAGGAAAGCACAGCCCTAGGACACGGCTTGAGGAGAGTCCTGCCCAGGGGAGCCCTCCCTGCACAGCTGAACCCCCAGCACCACCCCCCAAAACCAGGGAGGGAACAAGCCAGGAGCCACATCAGCAGCTCCCAAGACCAGGTCCATCCCAGCCCAGGAACCTGCCAAGGGACACCCAGGGCTGAGCCAGGCACAGGCAGCAACCCAGGGAGAAGAGGCAGCAGCTGCCGCCGCCACTTCCCACCCCGAAAGCT
>NW_009952685.1:3133-4552 GCF_000747805.2 Chaetura pelagica | reverse complement strand
AGTTGTGGCTGCCGCAGGAGGGTAATTACCAGAGCCCTCCGAGCCCACCGGCTGCTCCCAGCGCTGCCCCCGGGGGCACAGATACCACAGGTGCCACAACAAGTACGTCCGGATGAGCTGACAGCTCCAGGGCCTCGCAGGAGCAGCAGGGCTCCCAGGAGCCCAGGGCTATGTGACAAGGCCAGCTGTCCCTCCCTCCCCGTGGCAGCCTCCACGCCGAGCACAGCAGAGATGTGCTCAGGCAGCTTCACCCCCAGCCAGAGAGCAATTAATGCACGTTCTTGCCTCACTTTGCATCAGACACTGCTCAGCTGAGGTGTCTCTGTCCTGCGGCTCTTGCCAAGGACCCTCTGCAGCCTGAGCAGGCAGCTGAGCTGCCCAGAGGGCTTCACCCCTAACCCTGCCTACCCCTAAACTCCGTCTTCCCACGCCGAGCATCCAGGAATCTAAACCAGCACGGACAGCAGCAGGGGAGCTGCAGCTATCTAGGCTTCCAAGCAGGGCTACCGGGCACCTCCAGAGAAAGAGGACAAGTTTCAAATAGGTTTTTTTTTTTCTAGAGAAGCATTAACACCATAATGTGCTTCTCAACCCCAAGGTGGAAGCTGCCCCGGGGAACAGCTGCAGGGCACAGCTCACCCCTTGTCCCAGCAGGCTGCACCCCAGGGCAGAACCTGGCTGCACCCCAGGGCAGGATCCTGGAGGGATGGGGCCCAGGAAGCAGCTCTGCCCCTCGCAGCAGAGCAGCCTTGGGCTCAGAGCTCCCAGAACACGTTGGTGTGTCTGTTTATGGCTCATGCTACAGCTGCAGAACATCCCTCCACCAAGCACAGACACCCCCGGGAGCAAACGTGACAGGAGTCTCAGAGGTTGGAGGACAACACAAGGAGAAGCTCCTTGGGCTGCAGCAAAAGCCCTGATGAGGTTCAATGCACCAGTTCTAACTTTTACTCGTGTGAGAAGAAGTCATGGGGGTTCAGCCGTTGCAACCACCAAACCCAGCCGGGACAGGAGATGTCACTTCCCCAGCGGAAGCCAACCCGTCACCCAGCACCTTATCTGGGGAGCGGGGGCGGGGGGGGGAAGGGACCAACACCCATTTCCCCGAGCAGGACATTTGCCTTTCGCAAGGTGACAAAGTGAACAGGCAAGAGGCAGGAGGGGTTTGGCCCCAGGCGCGTCCCCGCCCCGCAGCGCGGGGGGAAGAGGCGACTTTCCCTCCCCTGCTGCAAGTCTGAGCTGTGCCCAGTCCTGGAGCCCCCGACATGGGGACATGGGGAATCCAGAGGAGCCACGGAGATGCTGGGAGGGCTGGGGCAGCTCTGGGACAGGCTGCGAGAGTTGGGGTGTTCAGCCTGGGGAAGAGAAGGCTCCAGGGAGACCTTAGAGCAGCTTCCCGTGCCTGAAGGGGCTCCAGGG
>NW_009952685.1:1596-3029 GCF_000747805.2 Chaetura pelagica | reverse complement strand
TGTGAGGGTGGTGAGAGCCTGGCCCAGGTTGCCCAGGGAAGCTGTGGCTGCCCCATCCCTGGCAGTGTTGAAGGGCAGGTTGGATGGGGCTTGGAGCAGCCTGGGCTGGTGGGAGGTGTCCCTGCCCATGCAGGGGGTTGGATCTGGATGATCTTGAAGGTCCCTTCCAACCCAAACCAGTCCATAATTCTATGGGAAAACCCAGCTCTCCCGATTTCACTGCCAGAGCACCGGGCACAGCTGCTTGTCAACCCCCCAGCACTGGAAGCTCCAAGGCAGCAGCAGCACAAACTTCCCTCCCTCCCCAAACCCTTTCTTATCCCTGTGCTTCAGCCCCAGCGCTTACACAAACAACCCCGGAGCTGCCCTTTCGACTTTGCTCGGGGTAGAGTGAAACCCGGGGGGTGGGAACAGGAATTCTGAGAGCACCGGGCTGGTCCTGAGCTTGTATGGGAAACGGGGGGGGCTCCTCAGCAGCCTGAAACACCAGGACAAATGTACACGGGGGGAGGTAACAGGGGGGGCCATTTAGCCAGAGGTGTGTGGCAAGGCTGGTCACGCAGTAACTGGTGGAAATATAAAGATAATGAGACTAATGAGACCTTTAAGGTCATTAAATCAGGGCCCCAGGCCCCCGCCTGCGCCCGAGCAGCCACAAACCGTGGGCTCAGGATCCTCCTGCCCTCCAGCCACGCACCATTTCCAGCTCAGAAGCAGCACAGACCCCAGGGAGGAGGAAGCGGCGGGTCATCCCTCCCCTCCCATCCCAGTTACCCACCATTCCCAGACCCGCAGCGACTGGAGGGCAGCGCAGGCTGCAGCAGCCTGAGCCGCTTCCCGGCTCCCAGCGGGCAGGACGGTGCTGGGGACACTGGGCTGATAGTTCAGCTCCCAGCCATTCCAGGCTCCAGGAAAAAACATCATCTGGGAAAAATGCGGGCAGCAGGGTCTGCTGGAGCCCAGGAATTCCGCTGCCCTCGGCTGCGCATTCTTCCAGTGACTTTTTTTAGTCCTTAAACTGGTCGTCCCAGAAGCCTGGAAGAGCAGGGGGGTCGGTTCGGAGGCAAATCCCACGGGATCCGTGGGGAGGGGGCAGGGGATGGAGGACTGCCCCCCCCCCCCATCCCCTGCCTCACCTCCAGCTCCCACAGATGCTGCTTCCATGGAGGCTTTATGGTTTTTAATGAGCAGGCACCCCAAAAAGAGAGACTGAAGGCACTTAAGGGAGGCAGCACAAACTCTAAAAGATGGAATTCGGGAACAGGGAAGTGTGGATTGGGATGGAAAAACGAGGAAGGAAAGAAAGAAAGGGGGGGAAAAAAAAAACAAAACCAGAAACCAAGGAGCTGGGCTAATGGAAACCAGATGAGGTTCCTGGGAAGCGTTAACTGTTGCTTTCCACCGGCCTCTGCCGCCGCCCGACGCGCGGGGGG
>NW_009952685.1:0-800 GCF_000747805.2 Chaetura pelagica | reverse complement strand
CGAAACGAGGTTTTTCTGCTTCTCTTTGGGATGCTTGTGGGTGGTTTTTCCTCGCTGGGCTCAGGAGATGCTGCTGGGGAAGGGAGGGGTTTTATCACCCAGAATTTTTGGGGTTCAGCCTCACCCCAGATGCTGCTGCTTCCCCGGGGGGGGGGGACACACACACCAAGACCATCTCCCCACAGACTCTTGGCTCCAGCTGCAGTTTTTCGTTCCCCTTTTTGGCTTTTCTTCCCATCAGCTGCATCCCTGAAGCATCTGTCCCCTGGCCTGAGGTCACCCTGCAGCCGGGCCTGCCCTGCCCCCCCAGGGTGACTTTGAGGGGTGACAGGGGTGGGGTGACCTCCCGGGACCCCCCTCAGAAAGGTGCCCCCCAGTCGTGCTGCATTTTCACACCAGGTAACGCTTCAATTCTTGTCTCCCGTTGCCTACAAACCCCACGATCACTGTTAACAGCTCATTTTACAGCTCTGGGACACGAAGATGCTGCTTTGCCTTCTGAAGTCACCACCCTCAACACCAGTTTCCCGTGATTTGCTCTCTTGGCTCCACACAGAGCGCTCAGAGGAGCAGGTGGATGAAACACGACAACCTGCACCGTTTGTGTTTCCCCCCCCCGACATCAGATTTAGGCCACCCCGAAATCAATAAACGATCATTTACTGTCGCTACGCAAAAATCTCCTTCACTTTGAGGCGAAATCCCAGCAGGTCGCGCAGGGGCTGCTCATTTCCCAGGGAAGGGAAGCCCAGGGGGGGTCAAATTGCTTCTGATAACACTGAAAATTCAGGTTTTTTTGG
>NW_009952684.1:11860-17868 GCF_000747805.2 Chaetura pelagica | reverse complement strand
TTGTTGGCTGTTGTGGTCTCAGGGTTGTTCGGTGTTGTCGTCTCTGGATTGTTTTGTGTTGTGGTTTCTGGATTATTGTCTGTTGTGGTTTCTGGATTGTTGGCTGTTGTGGTCTCAGG
The DNA here is from genome assembly GCF_000747805.2 of Chaetura pelagica. Lineage (NCBI taxonomy): Eukaryota > Metazoa > Chordata > Aves > Apodiformes > Apodidae > Chaetura > Chaetura pelagica. The sequence goes on along the minus strand of NW_009952684.1, from coordinate 17,749 downwards.
GTTGTTGGCTGTTGAGGTCTCAGGGTTGTTGGCTGTTGAGGTCTCAGGGTTGTTGGCTGTTGAGGTCTCAGGGTTGTTGGCTGTTGAGGTCTCAGGGTTGTTGGCTGTTGAGGTCTCAGGGTTGTTGGCTGTTGAGGTCTCAGGGTTGTTGGCTGTTGAGGTCTCAGGGTTGTTGGCTGTTGAGGTCTCAGGGTTGTTGGCTGTTGAGGTCTCAGGGTTGTTGGCTGTTGAGGTCTCAGGGTTGTTGGCTGTTGAGGTCTCAGGGTTGTTGGCTGTTGAGGTCTCAGGGTTGTTGGCTGTTGAGGTCTCAGGGTTGTTGGCTGTTGAGGTCTCAGGGTTGTTGGCTGTTGAGGTCTCAGGGTTGTTGGCTGTTGAGGTCTCAGGGTTGTTGGCTGTTGAGGTCTCAGGGTTGTTGGCTGTTGAGGTCTCAGGGTTGTTGGCTGTTGAGGTCTCAGGGTTGTTGGCTGTTGAGGTCTCAGGGTTGTTGGCTGTTGAGGTCTCAGGGTTGTTGGCTGTTGAGGTCTCAGGGTTGTTGGCTGTTGAGGTCTCAGGGTTGTTGGCTGTTGAGGTCTCAGGGTTGTTGGCTGTTGAGGTCTCAGGGTTGTTGGCTGTTGAGGTCTCAGGGTTGTTGGCTGTTGAGGTCTCAGGGTTGTTGGCTGTTGAGGTCTCAGGGTTGTTGGCTGTTGAGGTCTCAGGGTTGTTGGCTGTTGAGGTCTCAGGGTTGTTGGCTGTTGAGGTCTCAGGGTTGTTGGCTGTTGAGGTCTCAGGGTTGTTGGCTGTTGAGGTCTCAGGGTTGTTGGCTGTTGAGGTCTCAGGGTTGTTGGCTGTTGAGGTCTCAGGGTTGTTGGCTGTTGAGGTCTCAGGGTTGTTGGCTGTTGAGGTCTCAGGGTTGTTGGCTGTTGAGGTCTCAGGGTTGTTGGCTGTTGAGGTCTCAGGGTTGTTGGCTGTTGAGGTCTCAGGGTTGTTGGCTGTTGAGGTCTCAGGGTTGTTGGCTGTTGAGGTCTCAGGGTTGTTGGCTGTTGAGGTCTCAGGGTTGTTGGCTGTTGAGGTCTCAGGGTTGTTGGCTGTTGAGGTCTCAGGGTTGTTGGCTGTTGAGGTCTCAGGGTTGTTGGCTGTTGAGGTCTCAGGGTTGTTGGCTGTTGAGGTCTCAGGGTTGTTGGCTGTTGAGGTCTCAGGGTTGTTGGCTGTTGAGGTCTCAGGGTTGTTGGCTGTTGAGGTCTCAGGGTTGTTGGCTGTTGAGGTCTCAGGGTTGTTGGCTGTTGAGGTCTCAGGGTTGTTGGCTGTTGAGGTCTCAGGGTTGTTGGCTGTTGAGGTCTCAGGGTTGTTGGCTGTTGAGGTCTCAGGGTTGTTGGCTGTTGAGGTCTCAGGGTTGTTGGCTGTTGAGGTCTCAGGGTTGTTGGCTGTTGAGGTCTCAGGGTTGTTGGCTGTTGAGGTCTCAGGGTTGTTGGCTGTTGAGGTCTCAGGGTTGTTGGCTGTTGAGGTCTCAGGGTTGTTGGCTGTTGAGGTCTCAGGGTTGTTGGCTGTTGAGGTCTCAGGGTTGTTGGCTGTTGAGGTCTCAGGGTTGTTGGCTGTTGAGGTCTCAGGGTTGTTGGCTGTTGAGGTCTCAGGGTTGTTGGCTGTTGAGGTCTCAGGGTTGTTGGCTGTTGAGGTCTCAGGGTTGTTGGCTGTTGAGGTCTCAGGGTTGTTGGCTGTTGAGGTCTCAGGGTTGTTGGCTGTTGAGGTCTCAGGGTTGTTGGCTGTTGAGGTCTCAGGGTTGTTGGCTGTTGAGGTCTCAGGGTTGTTGGCTGTTGAGGTCTCAGGGTTGTTGGCTGTTGAGGTCTCAGGGTTGTTGGCTGTTGAGGTCTCAGGGTTGTTGGCTGTTGAGGTCTCAGGGTTGTTGGCTGTTGAGGTCTCAGGGTTGTTGGCTGTTGAGGTCTCAGGGTTGTTGGCTGTTGAGGTCTCAGGGTTGTTGGCTGTTGAGGTCTCAGGGTTGTTGGCTGTTGAGGTCTCAGGGTTGTTGGCTGTTGAGGTCTCAGGGTTGTTGGCTGTTGAGGTCTCAGGGTTGTTGGCTGTTGAGGTCTCAGGGTTGTTGGCTGTTGAGGTCTCAGGGTTGTTGGCTGTTGAGGTCTCAGGGTTGTTGGCTGTTGAGGTCTCAGGGTTGTTGGCTGTTGAGGTCTCAGGGTTGTTGGCTGTTGAGGTCTCAGGGTTGTTGGCTGTTGAGGTCTCAGGGTTGTTGGCTGTTGAGGTCTCAGGGTTGTTGGCTGTTGAGGTCTCAGGGTTGTTGGCTGTTGAGGTCTCAGGGTTGTTGGCTGTTGAGGTCTCAGGGTTGTTGGCTGTTGAGGTCTCAGGGTTGTTGGCTGTTGAGGTCTCAGGGTTGTTGGCTGTTGAGGTCTCAGGGTTGTTGGCTGTTGAGGTCTCAGGGTTGTTGGCTGTTGAGGTCTCAGGGTTGTTGGCTGTTGAGGTCTCAGGGTTGTTGGCTGTTGAGGTCTCAGGGTTGTTGGCTGTTGAGGTCTCAGGGTTGTTGGCTGTTGAGGTCTCAGGGTTGTTGGCTGTTGAGGTCTCAGGGTTGTTGGCTGTTGAGGTCTCAGGGTTGTTGGCTGTTGAGGTCTCAGGGTTGTTGGCTGTTGAGGTCTCAGGGTTGTTGGCTGTTGAGGTCTCAGGGTTGTTGGCTGTTGAGGTCTCAGGGTTGTTGGCTGTTGAGGTCTCAGGGTTGTTGGCTGTTGAGGTCTCAGGGTTGTTGGCTGTTGAGGTCTCAGGGTTGTTGGCTGTTGAGGTCTCAGGGTTGTTGGCTGTTGAGGTCTCAGGGTTGTTGGCTGTTGAGGTCTCAGGGTTGTTGGCTGTTGAGGTCTCAGGGTTGTTGGCTGTTGAGGTCTCAGGGTTGTTGGCTGTTGAGGTCTCAGGGTTGTTGGCTGTTGAGGTCTCAGGGTTGTTGGCTGTTGAGGTCTCAGGGTTGTTGGCTGTTGAGGTCTCAGGGTTGTTGGCTGTTGAGGTCTCAGGGTTGTTGGCTGTTGAGGTCTCAGGGTTGTTGGCTGTTGAGGTCTCAGGGTTGTTGGCTGTTGAGGTCTCAGGGTTGTTGGCTGTTGAGGTCTCAGGGTTGTTGGCTGTTGAGGTCTCAGGGTTGTTGGCTGTTGAGGTCTCAGGGTTGTTGGCTGTTGAGGTCTCAGGGTTGTTGGGTGTTGTGGTCTCAGGGATGTTGGCTGTTGTCATCTCAGGGTTGTTGGCTGTTGTGGTTTCTGGATTGTTGGCTGTTGTGCTCTCTGGATTGTTGGCTGTTGTGGTCTCATGGTTGTTTGGTGTTGTGGTCTCAGGGTTGTTGGCTGTTGTGGTCTCAGGGTTGTTGGGTGTTGTGTTTTCTGGATTGTTGGCTGTTGTGGTCTCATGGTTGTTTGGTGTTGTGGTCTCAGGGTTGTTGGCTGTTGTGGTCTCAGGGTTGTTGGGTGTTGTGTTTTCTGGATTGTTGGCTGTTGTGGTCTCATCACTGCTGGGTCCTCCTGTGGTTTCGCTGCCTCCGTTCATGTCTTTGTTTCTCATGGTTTTTCTGGTGGTCTCAGTTGTTTCGAGGGTTCTCACCATTTCTCCTTCAACGTTCTGTCCTTTCCAACCATCCCCCCTCTGGGGTGACCGTGGCCTCCTCTCTCTTCTCCCTTCCACCCTCTGGCCTCGCTGCTCTGTCTCCCCTGGAAGAGCAGGTGACAATGTCAGGACCTCTCAAGGGGCTTTGGTGTCCTGACCACAAGCTCTGGTGGCTTCATGTGCTCAGGAGCTCCACCAAAGTCTGGAGGGGTGGAATTGTTCTCCAAAGACACCCCCCAGTCCCTCCCCCCGACCTCCTAGATCCCTGTTCTGGTTTGGTTTGGTGGGTTTTGGGGTTGGGGGGACTCTGGTGAGAAGCTGAGAAGCTCCTCCTGCTCCAAACCCATCCTAGGAACCACCAGAGGGACAACTGATGATCCTCTACCATGATCTCAGGAAAGAACTGGGAGAAGATCTGAGCAGAGCGAGGAGAAAGGGAGAAGAGCTGATCTTGGAGAGGCAGGAGGTGCTGGTGGGTGGTGAGGAAGAAGAGGATGAAGGTGCCCAAGTTTCCCTGCCACCCATGGAGAGGTGGCGGCTGTTCCTCCTGCATCCATGGAGGAACCTGGTGGGACATTCCCTGAAGGCATCAGGAGGGTTGAACTTGGGGTTGGGTTGTTGTGGCCAGAGGATTTGCTGCCTGTGGACTCTGATGATGAAGCTTTGGAGAGAAACGGGGAACAAAGAGATTTGGGGTGAACCTGATCTGGGGGTGGGGGGGAGGGGTCGATGTCCTGGGTGGTTTTGATGAGTGAGACACCAAATGATGGTTGTTGTCCCCAAGTCGAGTCAGTTTTGCCCAGGAAATGAATGGGTGAAGAACCTTCCTTTGATCCTTGGTCTCCACCCATGAGTATTGTCCTCCTGGTCCCAATGAGGTTATACTGGTCTGACCTGGAGGAGGAACCAGCCTGTGTGGGCCCTCAACCAGTTTGCTGGTGGCACCAAACTGGGAGGAAGTGGTTGGCAACACCAGAAGGTTGTGGTGCCATCCAGTGAGGACAACCTAGACAGGTTGGAGAGTTGGACGAGGAGGAACTTGATGAAGTTCATCAAGGGCAAGAACATCCCCGTGGACCAGTAGAACTCCAGTAGGACAAGGAACTGGGATGTTGGGTCCAGTTCTGGGTCCCTCAACTCCAGCAGGACAAGGAACTGGGATGCTGGGTTGGACTAGATGATCTTTGGAGGTCCCTTCCAACCCCTGAGGTTCTGGGATTGATTCTGTGGGTTGAGTGAGTGGCCATGGGGCTGCTCCTCTGACGTCGTGGTGGGCCCAAAACCATGACCAAGTCCTTGCTGGATCTCAAAGACTTTGGACCTTCCAAGATCCATATCAACCATAGAACAACCCAAAGACCAACCCTTGGTTCTCCAAGGACCCTCAAGACCCCCAGTTGGGCTCCAAAGACCCCACTTGGGTCCCAAAGACCCATGGACCTCCAAAGATCCACATCCACCATGGACCAACATCCCCCAAAGACCAACCCTTGGTTCTCCAAAGATCCCTCCAAGACCCCCAGTTGGGCTCCAAAGACCCCAGTTGGGTCCCAAAGACTCATTGACCTTCCAAGACCCACGTCCACCATGGACCAATGTCCCCTAGTTGGGCACCAAAGACCCCAGTTGGGTCTGAAAGACTCATGGACCTCCAAAGACCCACATCCACCATAGACCAACATCCCACAAAGACCAACCCTTGGTTCTCCAAGGACCATCAAGACCCCCAGTTAGGCTCCAAAGACCCCACTTGGGTCCCAAAGACCCGTGGACCTTCCAAGACCCACATCCATCATAGACCAACGTCGCCCAAAGACCAACCCTTGGTTCTCCAAGGACCCTCAAGACCCCCAGTTGGGTCCCAAAGACCCATTGACCTTCCAAGACCCACGTCCACCATGGACCAACATCCCCCAAAGACCAGCTCTTGGTTCTCCAAGGATCATCAAGACCCCCAGTTGGGCTCCAAAGACCCCACTTGGGTCCCAAAGACCCGTTGACCTTCCAAGACCCACATCCATCATAGACCAACGTCCCCCAAAGACCAACCCTTGGTTCTCCAAGGACCATCAAGACCTTCCAATACCTCCAATTGGCTCCCAAAAAGACCTATGGACCCACCCCCCATAAAGACCCACAGACCCTCCCCAAAAAAGACCCCCCCCAAGACCTCCAGAAGCCCCACTTCATGCTCCTTCCCTCCAGGAGACCCTTCAAAGACCCTCCCACTCCCACCCCCTGCCCAACCCCGTGGTCCTTGATGTCCCCCTAGTGATGGGGTCCCACCTTCCCCCCCTCCCACCCCCCCAGGCAGCTCCTTTGCTGACTCGCTTCTCT
>NW_009952684.1:10012-11093 GCF_000747805.2 Chaetura pelagica | reverse complement strand
ACACGGTGCGCATCTGATCTATGGGATGGGGACATGGGACATGGGATGGGGACGTGGGGTGGGGATGTGGGACATGGGATGGGGACATGGGAGGGGACATGGGGACATGGGACATGGGATGGGGACGTGGGGTGGGGATGTGGGACATGGGATGGGGAGGTTGGACATGGGGACATGAGGACATGGGACATGGGATGGGGACATGGGATGCGGGATGAGGACATAGGATGTTGGATGTGGACACAGGATGGGGAGATGGGACATGGGATGGGGATGTGGGACATGGGGTGGGGACATGGGATGTGGGATGGGGACATGGGACATGGGGTTTGGGGACATGAAATATGGGGTGGGGACATGGGACATGGGGACATGGGGTGTGGGACATGGGACATGGGATGGGGACATGAGATGGGGACATGGGGACATGGGAACACAGGATGTGGGATGGGGACATGGGACATGGGGTTTGGGGACATGAAATATGGGGTGGGGACATGGGACATGGGGACATGGGGTGTGGGACATGGGACATGGGATGGGGACATGAGATGGGGACATGGGGACATGGGAACACAGGATGTGGGATGGGGACATGGGACATGGGGTTTGGGGACATGAAATATGGGGTGGGGACATGGGACATGGGGACATGGGAGGTGGGGACATGGGGACAAGGGATGTGGGACATGGGGACATGGGATGTGGGACATGGGACTGGGGACATGGGATGGGGAGGTTGGACATGGGGACATGGGGACATGGGGACATGGGACATGGGATGGGGACGTGGGATGGGGACATGGGATGGGGAGGTTGGACATGGGAGGTGGGGACATGGGGACAAGGGACATGGGATGTAAGACATGGGACCTGGGGACATGGGATGTGGGGACATGGGATGGGGACATGGGGACATGAGATGGGGACATGGGACATGGGGACATGGGATGTGGGGACATGGGATGGGGACATGGGGACATGAGATGGGGACATGGGACATGGGGACATGGGATGTGGGGACATGGGATGGGGACATGGGGACATGAGATGGGGACATGGGACATGGGGACATGGGATG
>NW_009952684.1:0-889 GCF_000747805.2 Chaetura pelagica | reverse complement strand
GGGACACAGGACATGGGGACATGGGACATGGGATGGGGACATGGGACACGGGACATGGGGACACGGGACATGGGGACATGGGACATGGGATGTGGGGACACGGGACATGGGGACATGGGACATGGGATGTGGGGACATGGGACATGGGATATGGGGACATGGGATGTGGGGACATGGGACATGGGGACATGGGATGTGGGGACATGGGACATGGGACATGGGGACATGGGGACATGGGACACAGGACATGGGACATGGGATATGGGGACATGGGGACATGGGACACAGGACATGGGACATGGGATATGGGACATGGGACATGGGGACATGGGACATGGGATATGGGACATGGGATGTGGGGACATGGGACACAGGACATGGGACACAGGACATGGGACATGGGATATGGGACATGGGGACATGGGACACAGGACATGGGGACATGGGACATGGGGACATGGGGACACGTGACATCTTGGTGACCTTTGAGGCCCCCCCGAGGGGGTGGGGGTGACACCCCGTGCGGTGTCCCCAGGGTGTCACCTCCCAGGGGTGACACAGGAGCCACCCGGGTTCCTGGCAGTGGGCGAGGCCACCGGGAAGTGTCACCCCAGGGTGACACCTGAGCTGTCCCTGAGGGGGTGTCACACCCCTGGGGTGTCACCAAGGGGGTGACAAGGGGTGGGGACAAAGCTCAGGGGACACCGGGACACATTCCGGGGGTGGGGACAGTGACAGGAGGTGACAGTGACAGGGGTGTGACAGTGACAGGAGGTGACAATGTCCTTGTCCCTGGGTGGGAGTGACACTGACAGGGGGGTGTGACAGTGACAGGAGGTGACACTGATCAGAGGGGTGACACTTAGAGGGGGTGACAGTGATTAAGGGG
>NW_009952683.1:151923-153798 GCF_000747805.2 Chaetura pelagica | reverse complement strand
ACCACTGAAGCTCCCACCCCAGGGTGCTCCAGCAGCTCAGCCAGTGACACTTATCCCACCAAACACTTTCCAGCCTCTCTGCTGGGCTCCACACTGTGGTTGTTCCAGCTTCACCATGTTCCCTGCAGCAGTTGGAGCAGCCCAGGGGCAGCTGGAGCAGCCCTGGGGCAGTTGGATGCAGCCCTGGGGCAGTTGGAGGCAGCCCAGGGCCAGCTGGAGCAGCCCTGGGGCAGTTGGATGCAGCCCTGGGGCAGTTGGAGGCAGCCCAGGGCCAGCTGGAGCAGCCCTGGGGCAGTTGGATGCAGCCCTGGGGCAGTTGGAGGCAGCCCAGGGCCAGCTGGAGCAGCCCTGGGGCAGTTGGATGCAGCCCTGGGGCAGTTGGAGGCAGCCCAGGGCCAGCTGGAGCAGCCCTGGGGCAGTTGGATGCAGCCCTGGGGCAGTTGGAGGCAGCCCAGGGCCAGCTGGAGCAGCCCTGGGGCAGTTGGATGCAGCCCTGGGGCAGTTGGAGGCAGCCCAGGGCCAGCTGGAGCAGCCCTGGGGCAGTTGGATGCAGCCCTGGGGCAGTTGGAGGCAGCCCAGGGCCAGCTGGAGCAGCCCTGGGGCAGTTGGATGCAGCCCTGGGGCAGTTGGAGGCAGCCCAGGGCCAGCTGGAGCAGCCCTGGGGCAGTTGGATGCAGCCCTGGGGCAGTTGGAGGCAGCCCAGGGCCAGCTGGAGCAGCCCTGGGGCAGTTGGATGCAGCCCTGGGGCAGTTGGAGGCAGCCCAGGGCCAGCTGGAGCAGCCCTGGGGCAGTTGGATGCAGCCCTGGGGCAGTTGGAGGCAGCCCAGGGCCAGCTGGAGCAGCCCTGGGGCAGTTGGATGCAGCCCTGGGGCAGTTGGAGGCAGCCCAGGGCCAGCTGGAGCAGCCCTGGGGCAGTTGGATGCAGCCCTGGGGCAGTTGGAGGCAGCCCAGGGCCAGCTGGAGCAGCCCTGGGGCAGTTGGATGCAGCCCTGGGGCAGTTGGAGGCAGCCCAGGGCCAGCTGGAGCAGCCCTGGGGCAGTTGGAGCAGCCCAGCTGCAGTTCCCTCTCTGTCTCCACCTCCAAAATGACAAGGAGACACGATGCAGACCTGAGGGAGGAGGATCCCAGGCTGTGCTGCCTCCTGGCACAGAGCTGGGGGACTGAGGAGCTTCAATGGGCTGGGGGAGTCACTGGAGCTGCCTCGAGGTGTCATTTTGGGGGTGCAGGAGCTGTGGCCAAGTTGGGGTCCCCGTGACCCCACAGGGTTTGGGGATGTGGGCCCCTCTGCTCTCCCTTCCAGGCAGCTGCCCAGGGCTGTCCCCTCACTCCTGCTCCAGCCCCACGAGTGATTCCTGGGCCCTGGGAGCTCATTCCCTGCCAGCTGGGGTGGCTGGAGCCTTTCCCTGCCAGCTGGGAAGAGCTGCCTTGTCCCACCTGGTGACTTCCAGGGACAGTCCCTCCCTCTGCACCCAGAGGAGCCCACCCAGCTCTCCAGGTGCCTGTCCCATGTGGAACACCCTGGCTCAGCAGAGCTCAGGGTGCTGGGTGCTTCCCACCCACCTTCTGGGGATAGAGGAGACCCCAGAACCTGCTCTGTCCTGCCCTTGTTCTTGGAAACGAGCAGGGAAGGTGCAGAGCCCACGGGAGGTGTTCCCTGGGCACAGTGGGGGACACTCGTGTCCCCTCACACTCACCAGCCCCTTCTCCTTGCCTAGAGCTGCCCCACCACCCCCACACCAAGGCAGAGACCCCAAACCCACCCATCCCAAGGGGTCAGGGCTGGTTTTCCTGCTCCACAAGGGAAGGGAAGGAAGAGGCTCCAGGGATGAAGATCAGGAGTCCTGGAAAGCACCGGGGTGGGGGTGGGTGGGGGTG
>NW_009952683.1:131612-132729 GCF_000747805.2 Chaetura pelagica | reverse complement strand
GGGGGGGTCGGTGCCCCCCCCCTTTCGAGGGGTTCAATGGGCTGGGGGAGTCACTGGAGCTGCCTTGAGGTGTCATTTTGGGGGTCCCCCCACCCCCCCATCACCTCAGGACATGGGACACAGAAATGCCAAGAGGCAGAAGCAGCTGAGCAGTTTTAGGGCCCGTTTATCTGCATCTCCAGGATCATTTCCCAGGGGGGTTATTATATTTTTGACCAACTCGTAAAGCCCTTGGGAAACGTTCCTGGTGCACAAAACCGAGGGAGCTGAGTCCTCCAGGGAGTTGGGGAAAGGGCTGGAGAGATGGAAATGGGTCTGGGGAAGGGGGAAGAGAGAAGGAAAGAGCTGCAGGAATTAGAGGAGGGGGTGGGAAAGGTTTAGGAAAAGGCTGGGGGAGGCAGGGGAGGAGAGGAGCTGCCTGTCACCCTGCCTGCCAGCACAAAGAGCAGCCCAGGGACCCAAGCTGTCAGATGACAGCACGGCCAGAACCAGCATCTAAATTAGCATGAAGTGTTTCCATTGTGTGAGGGACAATGAGGACCATATGTCAGGGCCAGGGTTGGCAGCCGGGAAGGACCCTGCAGAGGTTTTGGGGGCTGCTCAAACCTGGTTGTCACCTCCCAGAGAGGAGCCAGGGCTGGGTTGGAGGTGACCATCCCACCCCAACCTTCCCTGGGAGGAAATCCTTCACTCTGAGGGTGGGGAGAGCCTGGGGCAGGTTGGCCAGGGAAGCTGTGGCTGCCCCATCCCTGGGGGTGTTGAAGGGCAGGTTGGATGGGGCTTGGAGCAGCCTGGGCTGCTGGGAGGTGTCCCTGCCCATGGGGGGGTTGGATCTGGGTGATCTTGAAGGTCCCTCCAACCCAAACCAGTCTGGGATTCCATAAGACAGGCTGGGAGAGTTGGGGTGTTGAGCCTGGAGAGGAGAAGGCTCCAGGGAGACCTTAGAGCAGCTTCCAGGGCCTGAAGGGGCTCCAGGAAAGCTGGGGAGGGACTTGGGCCAAGGGCAGGGAGGGATGGGATGAGGGGGAGGGATGAAAAGTGGGAGAGGGAGCTGGAGGTTGGAGCTGAGGAGGGAATTGTGGAGTGTGAGGGTGGGGAGAGCCGGGGCCAGGTTGGC
>NW_009952683.1:127767-128874 GCF_000747805.2 Chaetura pelagica | reverse complement strand
CGGTGCCCCCCCCCTTTCGAGGGGTTCAATGGGCTGGGGGAGTCACTGGAGCTGCCTTGAGGTGTCATTTTGGGGGTCCCCCCACCCCCCCATCACCTCAGGACATGGGACACAGAAATGCCAAGAGGCAGAAGCAGCTGAGCAGTTTTAGGGCCCGTTTATCTGCATCTCCAGGATCATTTCCCAGGGGGGTTATTATATTTTTGACCAACTCGTAAAGCCCTTGGGAAACGTTCCTGGTGCACAAAACCGAGGGAGCTGAGTCCTCCAGGGGGTTGGGGAAAGGGCTGGAGAGATGGAAATGGGTCTGGGGAAGGGGGAAGAGAGAAGGAAAGAGCTGCAGGAATTAGAGGAGGGGGTGGGAAAGGTTTAGGAAAAGGCTGGGGGAGGCAGGGGAGGAGAGGAGCTGCCTGTCACCCTGCCTGCCAGCACAAAGAGCAGCCCAGGGACCCAAGCTGTCAGATGACAGCACGGCCAGAACCAGCATCTAAATTAGCATGAAGTGTTTCCATTGTGTGAGGGACAATGAGGACCATATGTCAGGGCCAGGGTTGGCAGCCGGGAAGGACCCTGCAGAGGTTTTGGGGGCTGCTCAAACCTGGTTGTCACCTCCCAGAGAGGAGCCAGGGCTGGGTTGGAGGTGACCATCCCACCCCAACCTTCCCTGGGAGGAAATCCTTCACTCTGAGGGTGGGGAGAGCCTGGGGCAGGTTGGCCAGGGAAGCTGTGGCTGCCCCATCCCTGGGGGTGTTGAAGGGCAGGTTGGATGGGGCTTGGAGCAGCCTGGGCTGCTGGGAGGTGTCCCTGCCCATGGGGGGGTTGGATCTGGGTGATCTTGAAGGTCCCTCCAACCCAAACCAGTCTGGGATTCCATAAGCCAGGCTGGGAGAGTTGGGGTGTTGAGCCTGGAGAGGAGAAGGCTCCAGGGAGACCTTAGAGCAGCTTCCAGGGCCTGAAGGGGCTCCAGGAAAGCTGGGGAGGGACTTGGGCCAAGGGCAGGGAGGGATGGGATGAGGGGGAGGGATGAAAAGTGGGAGAGGGAGCTGGAGGTTGGAGCTGAGGAGGGAATTGTGGAGTGTGAGGGTGGGGAGAGCCTGGGCCAGGTTG
>NW_009952683.1:126421-127729 GCF_000747805.2 Chaetura pelagica | reverse complement strand
TTGAAGGGCAGGTTGGATGGGGCTTGGAGCAGCCTGGGCTGCTGGGGGGGGTCCCTGCCCATGCAGGGGGGGTTGGATCTAGATGAGCTTTAAGATCCCTTCCAACCCAAACCATTCTGGGGAGGCTGGGAGAAGAGCTGGGCCAGGACACCCACAGTGAGGACACAGCCCATCCCAAGGGACAAAAACCCCTGAGCAGGGAACCAAAAAGGAAGCCCTGACACCCCAGAAAGGTCCCTTCAAACACCCCACTACTGACCTGCTGCAGCCTGGACGAGTCTTCTCGTTGTTTCCCTCCCCCCACGTTCATTATCCCCCCTTTGATGCAGCTCAGCTGAGCCGAGGCCAATTGATTAGATGAAGAAATTTGGAGCAAGTCGTGGAGCAGCTGCAACCCCCCCTGGGGACGTGGCAGACAAAGGAGCCCGAGCTGCAAACTTGTCCCCCCTGCACAGCCTGGACTGAGCTGAGGAGGTGGGGACAAGGGGTGGGGGGGGTGTCATGGGGTAGGGGACAGGGCTGGGGATCTGGGGAAGGGGACAGGGACAGGGGGGTCTGCACAGTCAAGCCCTTATGGACTTAGGAGTCAGGGTTGTGCTGGTTTCCCAGGGGGATGCAAGAGGGTGGTTGATGGGGTGGGTTTGGAGCTGCTAGTGTTTGGAGCAGGTGATCAGGGTGAGGTTTTGGGTTGGAAGGGACCTTAGAGATCACCTAGATCCAACCTGGACGTCCTCATCCCTGGGAAATGGGGGGTCTGTTTGTCCCAGTGAACCCAGGTTGGGCTCCAGACCTGGGGAAAGCCCAAGTCGTGGTGCCCACCCAGGTCATGGTGCCCACCCAAGTCGTGGTGCCCATTCATAGTGCTCACCCAGGTCATGGTGCCCATCCAGGTCATGGTGCCCACCCAAGTCGTGGTGCCCATTCATAGTGCCCACCCAAGTCATGGTGCCCACCCAGGTCATGGTCCCACCCAGGTCATGGTGCCCACCCAAGTCGTGGTGCCCACCCAAGTCATGGTGCCCACCCAGGGCATGGTGCCCACCCAGGTCATGGTGCCCATCCAGGTCATGGTGCCCATTCATAGTGCCCACCCAGGTCGTGGTGCCCATCCAAGTCGTGGTGCCCACCCAAGTCAAGGTGCCCACCCAGGTCGTGGTGCCCACCTAAGTCATGGTGCCCACCCAGGTCATGGTGCCTACCCAGGTCATGGTGCCCATTCATGGTGCCCACCCAGGTCGTGGTGCCCACCCAGGTCATGGTGCCCACCCAAGTAATGGTGCCCACCCAGGTCATGGTGCCCACACAAGT
>NW_009952683.1:125676-126288 GCF_000747805.2 Chaetura pelagica | reverse complement strand
AAGTCATGGTGCCCACCCAGGTCTTGTTGCCCACCCAGGTCATGGTGCCCACCCAAGTCATCGTGCCCATCCATGTGTCCATCCACCAGTGACCCCACTGGCAGGACCCTCCCAGTGCCAGGGGACAGTCCCTGCTCCCCTGGCCAGCCTGGTTGGTTGATGATCTCCCTCCCACCCTTTCCCTGGCACCAACTCCCAGCCCAGGAATCCACCACCACCAGGAGATGATCGAAAACCAGATGAGAGGAGGCAAGAAGCAGGGAAGCCGGGCACTTGGGGTTCAAGATCTCTCTTTTCCTGGCAGTTTAATTCATTTCCCCCTCCCCGACTTCCTTGTCAACTCATAAATAATAAATCCTTGCACAGTCTGAACAGCCAAGACAAACACACTCTGGGGCACATGGGGGGGTTGGGTTGGGGTGGGGGGGGTTGTTTATTTGCAGTTATTATTGTTATTATTCTTATTTATTAGGAGCATGATTCTCAATTCTCCAAGGGTGTGTTTGTTCACTGGTTTTCCTTTTCCCAAAAGTGCACGAGACAGCAAATAAATAATAACATTTCTCAATAAATTAATTCAATAAATATCCTCATGGCACAGAGACCTGGGGG
>NW_009952683.1:124785-125652 GCF_000747805.2 Chaetura pelagica | reverse complement strand
GCTGCCCTGCTCTGGTTTGCTCTGCTGCTGTCCCCACCCCCCAAAAAAAAATAAAAGATGACAGGGACATGACTGTGTCACCTTCTGCAGCTTTTGGGGGTCCCAGAGTTACTGGGGAGACCTTGGGAGCCAGAGGGGTGAGGAGCCAGAGGGGTGAGGAGCCAGAGGTAGTGACCCTTCTCCCTACTTTGGTGGGGAGGGGGAAACTGAGGCACAGAGGGAGGGGGCTCTGGGAGCTGCTGGGATGGAGCTTGGGGGGGTCTGAGTGGTGCTGGGAAGTTCTTGGAGCTTGGGCAGCCACACGGATGGTGGTCAACGAGACCTCAGGAGGGCAGGGAGCAGATCCTGCTGGGACCCCCCTGCTCTGGTGCTGGGGGGGTTTGCTGGTGTCCCCAGGACGTGGCACTGACCCCCTGGCCAGGAAGGTTTCATCTCGGGTTCTCCAAAGTCCATCTTCACCCAGCACCCACCCTGGGCTGGAGCTGGGGGCCCTGGGGGGCAGGGAGGAGCAGCCCCAGAATGTTCCCCATGGGGGGGTCAGGGAGGAGCAGCCCCAGAACGTTCCCCATGGGGGGGTCAGGGAGGAGCAGCCCCAGAACCCCTGGATTGGGCTGTGTCTGAGCCCCCAGAACCCCTGGACTGGGCTGTGTCTGAGCCCCCAGAACCCCTGGACCGGGCTGTATCTGAGCCCCCAGAACCCCTGGACTGGGCTGTGTCTCTGCTCCCAGTCTGCACCATCAGGTCCAGTGGTTTCTACCTGGTCCTGGTGTGTCCCCCCCCTTCACCCCCCCCCGGCTCTGTTTGTGCTCCTGCCACTTGCCAGTGCAAAATCAATGTCTTCCAGACCAACCAAACACCTCCCCCAAC
>NW_009952683.1:121666-123930 GCF_000747805.2 Chaetura pelagica | reverse complement strand
GGGGGCTGGTAGCAGAAAGAGCAGCCAGACAGATGGACAACCCCCCCCCCAGGGCTGCTCGGGGCTGCAGTGTCTCCCAGGTCCATATTTTCTGGCTCTTCTAGAAGGTGACAGACAGAAAGACAGACAGACAGACAGACAGACAGAGTCAGTGCAGGATGGGGAGAAGAGATGGTGGAGAAATGTGGGCTCAGGAGCCCCTGGCAGGGTCAGTGGCAGGACAGACAGAGGCCGGGAAGGTGCAGGGCCAGCACAGGCTTCAAGCAGCAGATCCAGCAGGACAGACAGACGGCGGGTGGGACAAACATCCAGCCTGACTCGGGCAGGACGGACTGACGGACACGGAACTTGGCGGTGGAGAAAGAAGAGAGAACGTGGTTCAGGAAGAGGGGACCAGCTGGGTCCTTCCCGACAGACAGCTGAACACAAGCAGAGCATTTCTGGCTGCCCCAAGACATGGATCAACCCCCGGATGGACAGACAGACTCAACCTTTGGGCTCGGCCGCCCAGTCCAGGCGAAGAAGACGCGCCAACCCCTCCGAGCCGGGACAGGCTCAGACATCCAGCACGTGGTTCAGGTAGGAGATGTAGCAGATGGCCAAGCGGAGGATCTCGATCTTGGAGAGCTTCTTGTCAGGGGGCAGGGTGGGCAGCAGCTTCCGGAGCTCAGCAAAGGCCATGTTGAAAGCTTCCACACGGATGCGTTCCCGCGTGGCGTGGGCTGTCCGGTACTTGGCCGTGGCGCGACGCCGGCGCCGCCGCTCCTCCCGGCTCAGGTGCTGCAGGTCTTTCTTCAGGGCTTCTCCTGCTTCACCTACCCTGGATTGGGGACACAAGGCCACCCCTCCTCCAGCGTCCCCGGTGCCCCCAGAGCGGTCGCTGAAGACGGACTCGGGCTCGGGGTGGGATGGGGGGAGGTCGATCTCGGTCTGGTCCGAGTTGAGCATCATCTCAACTTGATGGTCTTAAAAGGTCTTAACCAAGCGGAGTGATTCTATGAGTCTGTAAGGGAGAGAGGGGAGATTTGGGTTAGACATGAGCAGGGAATTCTTGGCTGTGAGGGTGGGGAGAGCCTGGGACAGGTTGCCCAGAGAAGCTGTGGCTGCCCCATCCCTGGGGGTGTTGAAGGGCAGGTTGGATGGGGCTTGGAGCAGCCTGGGCTGCTGGGAGGTGTCCCTGCCCATGGGGGGGCGGGGATCTGGATGATCTTGAATGTCCCTCCAACCCAAACCAGTCTGGGATTCCATAAGCCAGGCTGGGAGAGTTGGGGTGTTGAGCCTGGAGAGGAGAAAGCTCCAGGGAGACCTTAGAGCAGCTTCCAGGGCCTGAAGGGGCTCCAGGAAAGCTGGGGAGGGACTTGGGCCAAGGGCAGGGAGGGATGGGATGAGTGGGAGGGATGAAAAGTGGGAGAGGGAGCTGGAGGTTGGAGCTGAGGAGGGAATTGTGGAGTGTGAGGGTGGGGAGAGCCTGGGCCAGGTTGGCCAGGGAAGCTGTGGCTGCCCCATCCCTGGGGGTGTTGAAGGGCAGGTTGGATGGGGCTTGGAGCAGCCTGGGCTGCTGGGAGGTGTCCCTGCCCATGGGGGGGTTGGATCTAGATGAGCTTTAAGTTCCCTCCACCCCAACCCATCCCATGATTCAGTTATCTGCACAGAAGAGAGGTGGACAGACAGACAGCTGCTTCAGAGCTGCTTTCAGGCAGGACAGACTGACCCTGGGCAGCAAAACTGCTCAGCTTGAAGGAGCAGGTCCCCAGATCCCAGCAAGCCCCTGGTTATTCCCCCCCTCATCTCCCCAAGGGAATCTCTAAGTTCTCCCACTTCCCCAGAGAACTCAGGTGGGCACCAAAGGCACGGCCAGGGATGGAGGGAAGGTGACAGGATGCACAGAAATAAGTAAGGGAAGAAACCTCCTCTGTGTGTGCAGGGACCCCAGGGCTCCTGCCTGCGGGACCCAAATCCGGGGCTGGCCCCACTCAGAGCCCAACTCCTGCCAAGGTCTCTGGAGGAGGAAGCCCAGGAGGTCTCAGCATCTCCTGGAGGACACCGGGCAGTTTGTTCCCCCCGCCCTGCCGGGACAGGGAGCAGCTCGTCCCTGCCGGGCTGGGATGGGCTCCGGGGGCCGGGAAGTGGAGCAGGAACCGTTTGGGGGGATCTGGGTCCTGGGAAGAGAAACAGGAGCCGTTTGGGGGGGGATTTGGGTCTCGGGAAGAGAAGCAGGAGCCGCTATTTGGGCTCCGGGAGCCGGGAAGCGGGGCAGGAACCGC
>NW_009952683.1:114984-120063 GCF_000747805.2 Chaetura pelagica | reverse complement strand
GGGGGGGGGCTCTTATTGTGTGCTAAATGAGCCCGTATGTCATGGATCCTGGCACCCCCGACATATGGAACCCAACACAGCTGCTTTGCTTGATGTGGCCAAATAGACGCTGGCTCCGAGTTCCCTCCGGGATCCTGCGTCGCCGGCCGGGAATGATGCCTCTTCCCTCCCTCCTCCTCCCCCCAGCGCAGCTCCAGGTGCCTCCAGGAGCAGGAACAGGAGCAGGTCTTGCCCGTGGGGATGTTTTTCATCCCCTCCCTCCACCCCTGAGCAGGGGGGAAGGAAGGGTTGGGGTGGAGGAGGGGGAAGAAAGTTCAGCTGGGGAAGGGAAACCAGGCTGGGAAAGGAGCCAGGCAGGGATGTACAACATCTTTACCTCTCTCAGGCCTGACAAGCTGGTAATGAGCCACAAGAGTGAGGAATGGGAAGGAAACCGCTGTGGACAGGGGAGGGTTGGGGAGAAACAGCCCAAATCCCGCTGGGGGGAGCAGAGCCTTCCAGGGGGGGTTTAGAAGGAAACACAAGGAAACCCCTTAAACCTGCACAGGAAGGTCTGCACGGCCCCTCTGAGCACCCCCAAAACACGTAGGGGGGGGGGGTTTCTTTGCACACTCACACCTGTATTTGCACATACACACGTGTGCACACACACACATGTGCACACACAGAAGTGGTTCCCAGGATATAGGGGCAAATATTCCCTCTTCCAACCTCCCCTGTGGGAATCCCACACCCATTGATGCTCAACCTGAGCTCATAAATCTGCCCCAAGTTGGGCATCTCTGCCCACACTTGTCCTTGCACTCTGAAATTCAGATTTCACCCCCAAAAAAAGGAGATGAACCCGGACTTTTTGCTTTCTCCAACACAAAACCTTTCAGCTCTGGGGGAGGGAATGAGTCAATCACCCAGATCCTAAACCAGAGGTTGCTCTTGGGAAGCCCTAAGGCTGGAGAGGATGGAAGGGCTGATGGAAACGTGGCTTTTGGGATCCATGGAGATGTTCTCTCACGGCTCTGAGCTCACAGGGAACATTCCCTGACCTCAGAGTTGGGGTTTGGGTTTCATTTGCTCTCCCTGCCACCAGCCAGAGGGACATCCAGGGACCAACTGAGGCAGGAATGTGTGCTCCAACTTCTGGATTAGCCACCCCTGGGCTTTTATGTTCTTATTTTAAAGCATTTCCAAATAAAACCTTGATTATTTGAACTAGAATAACTGATACTAAGTCTTCTCTAATTTCTCTTTTCCTCAAGACTGAGTTGCTTGTTCACTGAGTCCTGCATTGTTCAACCTTCTCTCTTCCCTTCTACTTTTCATTTCTTTGCTCCTTCTGCTCTTGTCCCCTCCCTGCAGACCTGGGACCTTCTTTCTTTGCTGCTGGGTGGTGGAGGGACCCATCCTGCCCTGCCCCAGGGAGCAGCTTGTTCACCAACAACCCCTCAAATCATGGAATTGTGGAATGGTTTGGGTTGGAGGGACCTGAAAGATCATCTAGATCCAACACCCCCCCCATGGGCAGGGACACCTCCCAGCAGCCCAGGCTGCTCCAAGCCCCATCCAACCTGCCCTTCAACACCCCCAGGGATGGGGCAGCCACAGCTTCCCTGGGCACCCTGGCCCAGGCTCTCCCCACCCTCACACTCCACAATTCCCTCCTCAGCTCCAACCTCCAGCTCCGGGGGGGGCGCTCTTATTGTGTGCTAAATGAGCCCGTATGTCATGGATCCTGGCACCCCCGACATATGGAACCCAACACAGCTGCTTTGCTTGATGTGGCCAAATAGACGCTGGCTCCGAGTTCCCTCCGGGATCCTGCGTCGCCGGCCGGGAATGATGCCTCTTCCCTCCCTCCTCCTCCCCCCAGCGCAGCTCCAGGTGCCTCCAGGAGCAGGAACAGGAGCAGGTCTTGCCCGTGGGGATGTTTTTCATCCCCTCCCTCCACCCCTGAGCAGGGGGGAAGGAAGGGTTGGGGTGGAGGAGGGGGAAGAAAGTTCAGCTGGGGAAGGGAAACCAGGCTGGGAAAGGAGCCAGGCAGGGATGTACAACATCTTTACCTCTCTCAGGCCTGACAAGCTGGTAATGAGCCACAAGAGTGAGGAATGGGAAGGAAACCGCTGTGGACAGGGGAGGGTTGGGGAGAAACAGCCCAAATCCCGCTGGGGGGAGCAGAGCCTTCCAGGGGGGGTTTAGAAGGAAACACAAGGAAACCCCTTAAACCTGCACAGGAAGGTCTGCACGGCCCCTCTGAGCACCCCCAAAACACGTAGGGGGGGGGGGTTTCTTTGCACACTCACACCTGTATTTGCACATACACACGTGTGCACACACACACATGTGCACACACAGAAGTGGTTCCCAGGATATAGGGGCAAATATTCCCTCTTCCAACCTCCCCTGTGGGAATCCCACACCCATTGATGCTCAACCTGAGCTCATAAATCTGCACCAAGTTGGGCATCTCTGCCCACACTTGTCCTTGCACTCTGAAATTCAGATTTCACCCCCCAAAAAAGGAGATGAACCCGGACTTTTTGCTTTCTCCAACACAAAACCTTTCAGCTCTGGGGGAGGGAATGAGTCAATCACCCAGATCCTAAACCAGAGGTTGCTCTTGGGAAGCCCTAAGGCTGGAGAGGATGGAAGGGCTGATGGAAACGTGGCTTTTGGGATCCATGGAGATGTTCTCTCACGGCTCTGAGCTCACAGGGAACATTCCCTGACCTCAGAGTTGGGGTTTGGGTTTCATTTGCTCTCCCTGCCACCAGCCAGAGGGACATCCAGGGACCAACTGAGGCAGGAATGTGTGCTCCAACTTCTGGATTAGCCACCCCTGGGCTTTTATGTTCTTATTTTAAAGCATTTCCAAATAAAACCTTGATTATTTGAACTAGAATAACTGATACTAAGTCTTCTCTAATTTCTCTTTTCCTCAAGACTGAGTTGCTTGTTCACTGAGTCCTGCATTGTTCAACCTTCTCTCTTCCCTTCTACTTTTCATTTCTTTGCTCCTTCTGCTCTTGTCCCCTCCCTGCAGACCTGGGACCTTCTTTCTTTGCTGCTGGGTGGTGGAGGGACCCATCCTGCCCTGCCCCAGGGAGCAGCTTGTTCACCAACAACCCCTCAAATCATGGAATTGTGGAATGGTTTGGGTTGGAGGGACCTGAAAGATCATCTAGATCCAACACCCCCCCCATGGGCAGGGACACCTCCCAGCAGCCCAGGCTGCTCCAAGCCCCATCCAACCTGCCCTTCAACACCCCCAGGGATGGGGCAGCCACAGCTTCCCTGGGCACCCTGGCCCAGGCTCTCCCCACCCTCACACTCCACAATTCCCTCCTCAGCTCCAACCTCCAGCTCCCTCTCCCAGTTCTCATCCATCCCCCCTCACCCTCTCACTACAACCCTGTTCCCTGTGGGTGGGCAGGGACCCTTCCCTGTCACCCTGAGGTTGTGTCACCCCCCACGTTCCACCACCCTGCCCTGCACCAGCGCTCCCAGTTGCAGCAGCTCCAGCAGGGACTGGGATGCAGCTCCGGGTGGGATCACCCGAGGGGCTGCAGGGGGGGAGGGGGGCAGGGAGAAGCAGGGAAGGGGGGTCCAGGGGTTGGACACGGGCTGTGGAGAGGGGAGGTGTGTGGACATCCAGGATCCCATGGCCTGGGCTCGGCTTCCCCCAGCTCCTGGGGCTGGGGAACTGGGGGGGAACCCCTGCCCTGGCTTCAACCACCTTCCTGTTTCCCTCTCATCCCGGCACTGCTGCTGCTGTGGGAACCACAGGCCTGTTCTCCTCTTGCTCTGCAGACCCCAAAGCGCTGCCTGATCCCACCCAGCTGAGGTGGCAGCCCCGGGTGGGTGATTTGCCCTGGCAGGACCCCCTGGGTTCAGCTCAGGGCAGGGAAGGAGACAATGAACCATCCCCTGGCCCCTCCTGGGACACCAGCCCTGAGCCACGAGGGTGTCACTTCAGCCTGGAGCAGGAGAAGCTGCAAAACCTCCTCCTGCTCGGGCAGGGGTGGTGACAGAGGGCACAGCCTGTGGGACACGTCGCTGCCACTGGCTCAGTGTCCCTGGCAGTGAATTTAGGGTGGGAGGCAGGAATCCTGCGTGGGGGGCTCAGGGGCAGAAGTGTCAGCAGGAGAGGCAGGACCATCTGCACGGAGAGAAGTTTCAGACCCAAACCAACCCCTTCTCCTGCTCCTCAGCCCAGTCCTCAAAGTGCTTCTCCTTCCCATGGGTGACTCGTGCTCCGAGGGGCTCTTCTTCACCCTTTCCTTTCCATCCTTTTCCATATGACCCATCAACTACCACCTTCCTAAACTCACCCACTGCCAGAACCTCCTTCAAAACCCCCCTTGGCCCCAGCCCTGCCACCACCAAACCCACCCCTGATGGGAACCAACACTTCCCACCTCCTCACTTGCCCTTTCCCTCACACTCCAGAGCAGCAGTGTCACCATCATCTGAAGGCTCCCTGCCCACAGGGGGGGGACAGACAGACCCACCCACCACTTTCAGGCCACCTGGATGGAGGTTCCTTCTCTTTTTTCCCCCCCCGGTCACAAACCCTTCATGCCACCACCGAGCCCCAAGGTGGTTAAACCTGGTGCCACAAGACCTTCCTGAGGGAGGAGGGTGTTGAGGGCTACCTTCCCACCCACACCACATTGTCCCCCTCCTCCCCAGCACCAAAACCTCCCCCCAGCATCCCCAGGACCACCACCTTACCCCCAGACCGATGACCATGCCCGAGCTCCAGCTTCTCCTCTCCCAGCAGGATGAATGAAGCTCAAAGTAATCCAGGGAAGAAGGAACCACTTGGCTCATCCATCCAACCAGGGGGCTGAAAACTTTCCCCCCTGCCTGGGTGGGTGGGTGTCCCACTCCACGGGATGGACCTGAGTGGGAACAGAGAGGGGGATCAGGGGGAGCCTTGAGGCCAGGACATGCTGGTAAGGAGAGCAAGTGGGTTGAGATGGACACCCCAAGGAGGCAAGTGCCCCACGCAGTATTTATACCCCCCAGTATTTATACACCTCATTGGCCCCTCCGCTGCCCCCCCCCTCCCCCCCCTCATGA
>NW_009952683.1:109932-113758 GCF_000747805.2 Chaetura pelagica | reverse complement strand
CCTTCGGGGGGGGGGCGTTTCCCACCCCCCCCCCCCCCAGTCCCCCCAGGCCCTGGGGCGGGTTCATCCCCCCAGCTGGGCAGGGAGGCCCAGGGGATGGGAACGGGAACCTGGGGGGGATCCGGCCCGGGAACCGCTCAGCGGGTACTGGGGAGGTTGGGACACACACACACAGACACACACACACTCATACTCACACACTCACACTCACACACACACACTCACTCACACTCACACACACACACTCACACACAGACACACTCACACTCCCCCAGCTGGGCAGGGAGGCCCAGGGGATGGGAACGGGAACCTGGGGGGGATCCGGCCCGGGAACCGCTCAGCGGGTACTGGGGAGGTTGGGACACACACACACAGACACACACACACTCATACTCACACACTCACACTCACACACACACACTCACTCACACTCACACACACACACTCACACACAGACACACTCACACTCACATACACACACACTCACACTCACACACACACACACTCACACTCACACACACACACTCACACACACACACACACTCACACTCACACACACACACTCACACACAGACACACTCACACTCACATACACACACACTCACACTCACACACACACACTCACACACACAGACACACACACTCACACTCACACACTCACACACACACACACTCTCACACACAGACACACACACTCACACTCACACACACACACTCACACACACAGACACACACACTCACACTCACACACTCGCACTCACACACTCTCTCTCTCACTCACACTCACACTCACACCCGGGATCAGGTGTCCCGGAGTAGCTCCCTCCCCATTGCGATGCACCGATTAGGGAACAATATTCCCCTAATGAGCTCGTGCCTCCCCAGATCCATCCTCCCAGATCCATCCTCCCACCCCCCTCCCCATTGCGATGCACCGATTAGGGAACAATATTCCCCTAATGAGCTCGTGCCTCCCCAGATCCATCCTCCCAGATCCATCCTCCCACCCCAGATCCCTCAGCTCTCCTGGGAACAGCTGGGAGCTCTGCAGAGACACGGACCCCGGAGACAGGGAACAGACCCTCCCAGGGGACAGGGAACAGACCCTCCCTGGGCACAGGGAACAGACCCTCCCAGGGGACAGGGAACAGACCCTCCCTGGGCACAGGGAACAGACCCTCCCAGGGGACAGGGAACAGACCCTCCCTGGGGACAGGGAACAGACCCTCCCTGGGCACAGGGAACAGACTCCCTGGGGACACCCCTCCCTGCCCAGTGACAGGAGCCCAGTGCTCCCAGCAGCCCAGAGCCCCTTCCCTCTGCCCTGCCATGAGGAAGACTCTCAGCCTTCCTCCTCCCGCAGGGAAGAGCTGAGACTGCCCAAGGGTCCCTCAGCATCCCGGTTCTGCAGCGCTGGGAGGGAGGGTTTCACCCCGGGATGTCCCTCAGCCTGGGGAAAAAAACTGCTGCTCTTGGTACCTGGAGAGCAGGGAGCCCAGCAGCCCTGGTGCTGAGCAGGGCCCAGCACCCACACACGGGGGTGGGATGTGCCAGGAGAGGGGGAAAATGAAGCCACAAAGCCCCACAGGAGGGGGAGGGCAGAGGTAGAAACTTGAGCTGTTTCTCCTGCAACCCAAAGCCAAGAATCCCCCTGTGGTTGAAATCCCCCCTGGCCCCTGCCCAGAGCCCCCATCCCACGGGAGCTGCTGGGATTTTGGCTGCTGCCCCCTTCCCTGCCTCCTCAGCAAGAACAACTGAGCTCCAGGAACCCCAAAGCTGCCCCAAAACCTGCTGAGATCTGGGAGAGGGAGAACAAGAGACCTCCTGGCTTTGTTCTTCTGAGCTGTCCCAGCTCCCTGCCCGACACAAACGGGTGTTCCTGCTCTAAACCAACCACGTTTCTTTCACCCCAGGAGCCCAGAAGCTGGAACCTGCAGGAAACCCCCCCTGTTTGCCTCTGAATTCCTGAGCCTCAACGTTGGGTTCAAGAAGCAGGAGGTTGGGGAACACTTTGGGGGGGGGCACAGCCAACTCTGAGGAACCTCTCGACCCCTTCAGCTGGACCTGAGAGGTTGATGGACCCAGGTGGGTCCATCCAAGGGTTTGAAGCCCTCCAGGCACCTGCCCAGCTCCAAGCAGGAGGCTGAGGGATCAGCTGCAGATGGAGAGATCCAGGCCCCCTGGATGTGTGCAGGGAGGGCACTGGGAGGGATGAGCAGGGACTAGAGGAGGCAGCATTTGGCAGGAGATGAGGTGACATATTGTACAAGGCCACCAGGGACCACGCTGGCCTGGGCTTGTCAGGGAAAACAGGCAGCTTTAACCCTTGGTCTGCTGGAGCAGACCCAGCTGGAGTTGGGGAAGTTTCATAGAGGGGCTGCAGGTCCAAAGAAGGGGTGGGAGACCTGGAAGGAGATCCCTGCCCCAGCTCAGAGATGCTGGAAAGACAAGAGTCCCTGGGGCCTCTTCCTACCCCTGCCCATCAGCTGGTACCTCCATGGCCATGGTGGGGCTGTGCCCCATCTCTCCAGCAAGGACCTTCTGTAGAACAAAAGGCTCTGGGCTCTGCTGTGCTCCTGGGAACATCCAGCTGCTCATCCATGGCAAAGTCTTCTCTGGCAGACCTGCCTTTTGGACCATTCCCTGCAGCCACCAGAGATCCATGAACAGAACCATGGAATGGGTTGGGTTGGAAAGGATCTGAAAGCTCATCCAGATCCAACCCATCTCCTGCATGGGCAGGGACACCTCCCACCAGCCCAGGCTGCTCCAAGCCCCATCCAACCTGCTCCTCGGACACTTTGTGGGGCAACCACAACTTCTCTGGGCTCCCACAGTGTCACGTTGGGTGTCACCATGGCCTGGCCAAGAGCAGGGTGTGCCAGCCCCATCAGGGCTGCTTTGCAACCTGCTCTTGCCACCAGCAGCTGCAGCCCAGGCTGGCTGAGAAGGTCCAGACACTCCACACAGATGCCACAAGGCCTCGTTGCCCACCCCGTGATGCTCAGCTGGGTGATGCTTCCAGCTCCCAGGCTCTTTGCAGGCAGCAAGTGGGAAGCAGAACTATTTGGATCAAGGCTGGAGAACCACAGAATGGTCACAGTTGGGAAAGACCTCTGAGATCACTGAGTCCAACCCAGAAAAACCCACCATGCCCACGAGAAGCCCCCAAGCAGCCTGTTGGTCTCCACTCAGGGTGATGTTCAGCCTGGGGAGGAGGAGACTGAGTTGGGGTCTCATCAGTGCTGATCAACATCTCCAGGGGGTGTCAGGAGGGTGGGATCAGGCTCTTCTCAGTGACAGGACAAGAGGCCATGGGCACAAACTGGAGCACAGGAGGGTCAAGTTAAAGAGAAGGAGAAACTTCTTTGCTGTGAGGGTGACAGAGCCCTGGGCCAGGCTGCCCAGGGAGGCTGGGGAGTCTCCTTCTCTGGAGACATTCCCAACCCACCTGGATGTGTTCCTGTGGGATCTGCTGTAGGTGACCCTGCTCTGCCCCAGGTTGGGCTGGATGATCCCCAGAGGTTCCTTCCCCTCCCTGCCCACTCTAGGATGCAGATCCAGGGCTTGAGACTTTGAGGGCCAAGTGTGCCAGGGCTCCCCAGTGCACACCCACCTGCAGGCTGCCCGTGCCAGCCCCACAGCCCAGGGCTGAGCAGGACCAGCCCTGCCCTGCACCCACCCCGGTGGGCAAGGAGGGCTGGGAGCCCCCAGCACCCCCAGCACCCCCAGCACTCCCAGCACCCCCAGCACCTCCAGCACCCCCAGCACTCCCAGCACCTCCAGCACCTCCAGCACTCCCAGCACCCCCAACACCTCCAGCACC